>NC_081405.1:655743197-656008197 GCF_030272615.1 Cryptomeria japonica | reverse complement strand
ACTTAGAATGATCAATTGCTTGAAGGAATGCTTAAATGCTTGAATGCTTGAATGTTTGAATATCATTTTCGCCTCTTGTACACATATGTCCTCCTCCCTTTTTGAGAGAGGAAATGTAGTTTATATACTTGCCAATTAGGGTTAAAAGACTGATTTTCCCGACCTTAGGCCGACCAGGAAATGTTATTTTCCAATTTGCAAACAAAAAGGCCCGAAGTCCCATAGGAGACCGGGCCCAAAATAGGGCCAGGGACCAGGGCGCTGGGCGCCCTAGTCCTGAAGGACCAAGGCGCTGGGCGCTCTGGTCCCACCTCCCGGGACAACAGGGTGCAAGGAGGGATCAAGCAGGGTGCTGGAAAAATGCAGTTTTTGGTGTCATGAGCAAGTTTCGGGGTCTCCATTCAGGTTCTGTGTTGCATCGCCATTGTGAAGACCTAAATGCAGTCGAAATTGCAAGTGTCGCAATTTTAGGATGCTACAACTATGATGTTGTGATCCTTTAGTGGAGTGAATGAGTTGAAGTTCCTTTTTAAAAATCTGAAATCATTTCTTGTACACACTTTACAATCTATTTCTCTTTGACCATATTGATCGCATGGAAAACAATAGCCATGGAAGGAATAGTTGAACCTAGTTGTGTGTGGCTTCCTTTTATGGAAGGACTATTTGAGATTGTCCTTGTTAGCTCTTTGAAATTGTGAGATTTTATCCTCTCTCTTGCTTTCTTGTTTGTTTGTATCTTTTTTGCTTGCTTCCCTTTTATTGTCTTCTTTGTTCACCTTCTTGTTTACCTCTTTGTTGGAAATTTTGAGTACCACAACATAATTCTTACTTTCTAACTTTGAAGTTTGTGAACTTTCGCCATCAAAACCAAGACCACTTTTGATGAATGGGGATCTTTTTAAGTTGCTAAGATCTTCTAACATCTCAGGAATTTTAGAAAACTTTAAGTTCATGTTGAGCTAATCTTTAGTCTTTTTTAGCTTCCTCAAAGAAACAATTTTAGATTCAATCTTCTCACATTTTGATTTTTTTCCCCTTTGGTTGGTTTTAGAACATCTTCAATGCTTTTGTCTTCTTCAGCTTGGGCTTCAAATCCATAATCATCTTCGCAAACTTTTCATCCTCTTCTCAAATTTGGTCTTTCAACTTTGAATTTCGCTTCACGAGTCTCTTGATTTTGTCTATGGTGAGAGTGAGTTCTTCCATAAAATCTGCTATTGTATCCTCCTTGCTTTTGATTTTTACATTTCCTTTATCTTCACACTTTGGTGCTTCTTTCATTTTCATGGCCATGAAGAGAATTTCTTCTCTATCAATTTCCATAAAGCTTCCACCACTTTCTATAGATGAGCTATTACTTCCTTGTGCATATAGGCTCTTCTTATGTCTTTGAAAATTCTTCTTCTCATATTTCTCTTGAGTGTACTTTTGCTATAATGATTTTTCTTCTCTTTTCTCTCATCATAATATACTTTTTCATTGCTTTCACTTCCAACTTGTGGATATTTGGCAATAAAATGACCTATGTTATCACAATTAAAGCATTTAAGAGTATACTGACCTTTGCACTTGGCAGATCCTTTCTTGGATCTTCTTGCAAGATATGCTTCCTTTTCTTCACCTAAAGTTCACTTGAACCTTTGTTCTTTTCTCTTTTAGATACTTTGAAGGTTGCTTCTTCTTTTGATGGTCTTTCTTCAATTCTCATTTTAGATGCAGTGAGGATCCCATGTAGCTCGTCCAAGTTGTCATTCTGTCTAAAGCTCCCATCTCTTCAATCATCGACACTTTGGAATAAAATCTAAAGGGAAAATTTCTTAGTATCGTTTGAACTATCACAAATTCCTTAATTGTTCCAAAGACCCCTTATCATGTTAACAGTCTAATCAACACAAAATATATTTGTAGCTATGTTCTCATTTTCTTTCATTTTAAGGCTTTCAAATTGTTGTTGACGGGTTTGCAACTTTTCTTTCTTTACTTTATCATGTCCTTCATAAATATTCTTTAACATATCCCACATATTCTTTATTTATTTGTAATGCATGACCTTTACCAATTCAAATTCGGCTAGACCACCTAATATTGCATTCTTAGCTTTGGTAATATCCCCAGCTTCTCTTTTCTTCTTGATTCATTGGGGGAGTAGTTGGTGGTGTATAGCCTCTTTAGACAAATTATGAAACGTCATAACCTAGGGAATTCTTTGTGTCTCCATCCTTATGTTGTTGAAGGTATAGTTTGTCCCATCAAATAGAGGTGCCTAGTTGAAGAGAAATTGTAAGATTCTTGCCTAACCTTGTGTATTATATAAGATATCCCTTCAAGCAGCTAGGCGTTATAGAAGGAACCCGCTTATAGAGAGGTTTGGGGGGGGGGGGATGTTGGGGAGGGGTTGAATTAGTATATAAATTTTTCACTTATTAAAACATTAGGAATCACAAGTAAACATAGCAAGAGAGTATAATCTCTTTCATTGAGAGGCACCAACCTCTTGATCTTTTAGAATAGAAGGCTCCAACCTTCAAAGTACAATATGATATTTTTTTTTCTTCAAAATTTCTACACAAATATGCTCATAACCTTGTTCAACTCTTTACAAATCATACATAAATTTATTCCAATGTCTTCACAAAATGAGATCAAAATAATCTTATAAATCTAGTCATGTATATATTTATTGTAACTTCTTCTCAATTCTGCCCTTCATGCACACAAATAAACCTGCATATGTTGCTCATAAATCTATTGTAGCATATCCTCAAATTTTACCCTTAAATTTACTATTATTTTTTATCTAAAAATAGAAATAATATTCAATGAATTGGTATTGAATTGATCATCAAAAAACTTGTATTTGTACCTCTTGAAATACCTCTTCAACCAAATAGTCACAACTCTTCATACTAGGTTGGCCAACAATAATTGTATTTATCATTTAAATTTATTTCACCCAAAAGTGGCCGTTAGTTTCTAGGAGGTCGGCCACTTGGCAATATCTTGTTTAAATTAAATTCTCTTCACCAAGGTGGGCGCCCAAACTAAGGGAGTTCGACCACACCAAACAAGATTCATTTTATAAATATTAAAGCATTGCTAAAGCCACAAACAAGGAGGGGTCCATCCCTATTGCATCATTTAATTGAAATCTTTCTTTTCTCAAGTCAAACAACTTTATAACCAAACTTAAACCTTATATTTTTGTTCCAGAAGTGCCTTACAAAAATTTATTGAAATATGTTGATATGAATTGCTCCAGGCATGCTATAATGTTTGCTCTAGAATTTTTTCCATCTTTGCATTCATATGTACTTTTATAATTGCTTTGACATCAATGACAATAATTTCAAAAAGTGCATCCTATTTATATTATTGCTCTAGTTTCCTAGTTTATTATTGTCTATGATAATGAGATGAACATTCCATACTACGTTTTGTTCACTAGTATGGGCAGAATTTTAACAACATATAACACATGGTTGTCAATAAGACTTTCATTGAGCTTTTGAGTCATTGGATCTTGATAATAATTCCTTTTATGCTATTGGAAAATCTCATCTCATAAGCAACAAGGGACCCATGTAACTCGTCCATAGTTAACTTGTTTAAATCTTTATCTTCTTCAATTGCAGCCACCTTGGGATCAGATCTTGACAATAGGGATTTGAGTATCTTCTTCAATACTATTATTTCCTTTAGTTCTTCACCAAGTCCTCTAATAGAACTGAAAATCTCATTAACCTGAAGAAAAAATGTAGCAATGCTCTCATCTTCCTTTATCTTTAGACTTTCAAACTGGGTTTTGCAAGTGTAAAGCTTTGCTTCCTTGACATCTTCATCTCCTTCATAAATGGTATGCAATTTGACTCACGCATCATTTGCTTCCTTGCAATGAACGACCTTCATAGATTTAGAGTTAGTGAGATCACATATAATAACATTCTTTGTTTTGGGATTATTTTGACAACCCTCCTTTCTAGCCTGATTTCTTGGGGGACTTTTAGGAAATTTCATATCCATCCACAACTAATTGCCAAAGCTCAAATCCTTAAGCCATCAAATAGGATTCCATCCTTGCACTCCAAAAAGCATAGTTAGATCCATAAAAAAAAGGGGTGCGATTTGAAGACAAACCTTCTTGAGCAATTGAGTGTGCTATCTCGGATCTACCTCAAGTTGTTAAGATTTATTCAAGGAACTTGCTTTGATATCAATTGAAGGGTACACAATACACTGAGAAGGGGGTGAATAGGTATATCTCAAATTCAACTTAAACAAACATCAATTCTCATTAATAGCTTCTACAAACATGAACCTCAAAAAATCAATGCAACATTAACCAACCACTTAATGAAGCAACAATTAAACAACATAAAAGATCACACATCCACACAATGAACACTAGATATACCTAGAAACCCACTATAGGAAAAAAAATATATAGTGAGAATAGTTGCTTGGATTTACTTCCCAAACCCAGCCACACAAAGAAATGAACCACTTACAATATAAAATAGGCACCAACCTGCTAGAGACGCCAATCACCAAATCAATGATTTGATCACCAACTCAGTACCTATAAGGCAATAGTCCTACTTGGATAATCAAATATGATTTGTGAACCTTCAAGATTGATAACATAGCTTTCACATGATTTGATAATGCTCTCTCACTCTATATATAAACTTTTAATAATGGTGCATAGTGATTGGAATGTGACTCATATTACATCACATTGGTTACATAGCATTCTCATCACTACAACAACCTGTGACAGATCCTCAACTTCTATATATATGAATTATATTTGCAATTTGTGTGAGTAAAAATGTGAGTGCTAATCAAAGAGATTGAAATAACAAGATGACAACCTAAGCAAACACAAATTATTCAAACACTCAAGATAAGGATGCTAAAAGGAAATCAAGAAAGCTAATTAATATGCAATAAAATAGCAAACTCATCCATTTTACTTGATTTGGTTGTCCTTCGATTTGATGTGTGCTTGATTTTGTGATTTCAAGGGTGCTAGATGTGCACCATGATGATGAATGTGCAAATTAGGCTAAGATGAATGCAAATGATGGATGGTTGTGGTTGCAAATGAAAGTGATATGAGTAATCAAAGTAGCATTACGACAATATGGTTGCATGAAAGTGGAGGGATTAAAATAGGCCAAGATGAGAAGTGAGAGGGTTTGAAAATGAGACACTTTTCCTCAAAGAGGACAAGTGAAAATCCTCAAGATGCCATGTGGAATAGGATTCCATACACAAGTGTCAAGGAGAGGAATGACACGTGTCCCCAAGGACACATGTTTATTTGGGAGAGTAACACCCAAAAAAATATTCTTTTTCAAATAAATTTGGAATATTAAGAATGTGCACATACATGTGAGGGGGGCAGGGGGTTGGAAAGGATAGGGTTGGTTTGAATGGATAGGGTTCGTTAAAACCCAAGGTTAGTTAGTGGGATAGGTTAAAAGAAGGGTTAGATGAGGGGTTTAGGTTAGGAGACATGTGGAGAAATAAGATAAATTAATTTAATCAGTTTTATAATGGAAAAGAAGGAAAAGGACAAAAAGTGAATTACATAGTCAAATTATGCATTTGATTTATTTAATAGAAAAGGGGGGAGGAATTTAATTAATTAAATGATTTATGATTGTCAAATAATCAATTAAAAGGGGACTATAACATAAGTATAAAATTAATTAGCTAGAAGGAGGGAACACTAATAAATTAAATAATGTGTAATTATTTAATTTAAAACCATTAAGGATAGCTAAATTCTATTAATCAAATTTAGTTTCCACATTTTTCCCCTCTTTCCAATGACGCTAAAATAGTGTCAGCGCAAAGACAAAAAGACACCAGTGACTTGAAGAAAAGGGAGCGAGAAAAATAACGATGCCCCTTCAAGAGGGTGCATGGGAAATAGAGGATTGGGTGGTGTCTTGAAATAAACATTACCTCAGTGGACAGGAAGGAAGGAGCCAAGAAACAAGACCAACATAGCAAAACGACACTCAAAACAGAGCCCGCAGGAAGAAATGAGGAGAAAAACGGTCCCAAGGGAATTGTGACAATGAAAAATAGGACTTTAGAAGACCCTATATGAGTAAATTTAAAAATTTACTATTCACTTTTACCGCACACCAGAGAGAAATATGAGAGATTTAAGAGCCCTTTGCAATTGCTTAATGCATTGTAGAGTGTTGAGAGCAGAAAACGAGATGGTGGCTAGGGATACTTCGAGACATCGCACGGACCTCATAGCAAGCATTAGGAGGCTCTGACAATGAGATTGCCATGTATGTATGAAAAAACGAGCCCTCATAGTTGATTTTTACACATTTATTAGCCTCAGAGGGTAGCAAAACAACATTCATGTTGGTTCGTGAATTGAGGGAATGTGCGCAGAAGTGGTGGGAACGCATTCCCGCTGCTCATACAGGGAAGCGAGAATGGGAAAGATTAGGCTAGATTAGGAGGTTTGGGAATGCATTCTTGCAGCAACGGGTTCACATGGTAGGACAACAGGAATGTATTCTTGTGACTTACAATTAGTGGGAATGCATTTGCGATATCAACAAAGGGAGAAAAAAGTAGGGGAATGAGATGGCATTTGGGCCTTGGCAGGAATGCAAGTTGGGATAGCGGGAATCTACTCTCGTAGGTTTAAAACTGGTAGGAATATGTTCTCGCAGTTTGGGGAGGGTAAGATTGCCAATAATGGCAGGATTGTTGGAAAATAGGAGAAAAGCGAGGGGCCAGGGAGCCAAGAAGGAAATGAAGAGATAGGGAAAATGGTCTGACATGTTGATTTGCTTAAGTGCAGTGGAGGATGGATATCTTGGTCAACCAAAAGAGGCGTTCATTAGTGCTGTGAGTTGTTGAGAAGTTAGGAGATGCTGAGTGGGCATGCATTGATGTGATCGAACTGGGGTATATAGCGCAAATGCCCCATATTAGGTCTCGCATGGCGATGTTGACAACCTTGGCAGAGAGGTGGAGGAGCAACACTACGACTTTCCATCTTCCCATAGGGGAGATAATAGTTACAGGCGAGGATGTGTACTGCATCCTCAGGCTACTAATAAGGGGAGTGCGAGTGTTCATAGAGAGGGCACCTCTAGACAATGTCATCCATAGATTGGTTGGAGCAGGGATAGAGGTGCTACACATGTAGCTGTCATTGGAGTAGGCGTTGAGGTAGGCACCTCCTGATAGACGGATCCACTTTTTTGTGTGTGCACTGATTAGCGACTTCATTCTGTCAGACAAAGGAGGTCGATGAATTGTGATGGGCATGATATAGGTTTGCATTGATGCAGTGGATGAAGGATGATCTATGGCCTGTGGCACACTAGTTTTGGTGGAACTATATAGGGAGTTGCATGAGATATGTTATCATAGGAGCCATAGTTTTGGATATGTGACTCTACTACAAGTATGGTCATGGGAGCACATTGCGGTGACCTGACCAATAGGTAGATCAGATAGAGAAACAAACTTAATTGTTGTATATAGGTATAATGATGAACTCCACTATGAGGAGACATAGGATGTGGATCACTGGTGAGTTGTTTTTAATAGACTAGACGCAACTCAGATAACATGGCATCCATATATAGGCCTAGCAGGTTTGCCTGAGGATCCATGACATATCCCTTATATTATTACTCCTATGTACATTATTAGCTAATGGGAGTATGTCATTGATGGGTATAAACCTGATAGGGTCTGGAGACATTTTAGCTTTGTACAGGACATACTAGAGGCTCTGCACCAATTCGAGTGAATGACGAGAGAGCGAGTCGTAGAGTTTGGGACACTTTTGGGAGATAGGTAGGTTTTGATAGATCATTGGATTCAACTAGCACCTACAACATGGGACACTTCAGCAGTAGTGTTCGATCTCGAGGTTACCGATGCATATACAACACGGTGGGTAGGGACGAGGCCCACAACAGTTGGCAGAGAAGGTTTGGCACCCTTAGGCACACAGAGGAGGGTGACATAGGCGATGAGCATCACACTTGACACATATGAGCCAGCCCAGAGGAGAGCAGTGGCAACAACATCCACATTTTTGAAGAGGGCTAGGAGGATACTGATGGTATTAGTAGTGTCGGGAAGGAGAGAGGGTCAAAGGACAAGAGGAGGAGAGGCAGGGATAGGAGGAGGGGATGCCCAGGCCATGGATATAGACAAGGGTGCATAGACACCGACACAAGGGTAGGGTTAGGGGACACAAACACAGGTGCGATATTAATGATAGAGGATGGAGGAGAGAGGAGGGTGTTAATTAGCACCCTTAGATCTAGCTGTCAGGATACATGCCTTACAGGAGGCGCTAACCAGAACCGAGCAATAGATACAAGATAGTACAATATATTGAGATCATATGAGGTAGGCTAAGGATCAAGTAGATCAGGTTAGGGCACAGCTGCAGGTCGACAAAGACATATTGCGGTATGAGAGGGACACAACCATAGCTACGAGGAACACCATTGATCACACACGACTGAGGACAAAGGAGAGGGACGAGACACGGTGTACAACTGGTAGTGGGGGAGGAGAGGAATTCCTAATCGGGATGATCGATTGACAAGTTGAGGAGATTCAAGCATTGTCACATAAGGTAGGATGGTATAGTGCCCAATATGATAGAGTCATCCCTATTGAGCAGAGAGAGGTATACACAACCCCTCCAAGAGCCAGACAATATAGTTCATCATAGAGTGGAGGATCCAGCGGGGGGACAGGGAGATACAACCGAAGTATCGGTGGATCTGGCTAGAGGACCCATATGCAAGGTAGTAGGAAGAGCACAGGGTCGACATTAGGATCCATACAGGGATCCCAGGGGTAAGATCAAGGACATGAACCGACTTAGCCTCTCCAAAACATTTTGTTTAGCTTGATGTAGATTATATGATTATTTGTGTTGTACCATACACAAGATTTGATTCATTTATTGTATTGATTCTTTGCACCCCATGCAATTTTTTTGTTGAGAATGAGTGGTGTACTCCATTCTTTCATTCATGACGATTCAAGGATGTACATTTTTTTTCATATTTGATGTACCATATGATGTACATTTTTTTTTTCATATTTGATGTACATTCATTTGGCCTATGTTTATGGCACTTTTATGTTTTCTTGATGCATGCATGTATGGATCATGATGGATGTATGGATATATATGATATGATACACTAACATGCTTGTGATGCAAGATGTGATGTGTGATGAGAGCCGAATATGCCCTATTTTACATCATATTTTATGCCTTCCAATATGCCTTCATATCCATTTCTATATACCATTTCCATACGATTTCATGTTGCATATGGTTTAATATATATAAGTAATATTTAACCAAGTTTTTAGATAAAATCGTGAATAAATAAAATCAGATTGTATATACTGATATGTCTTTCACTATGTCTAGAAAATTAATCTTTCAACATGCAACTTTAAGGGTGCAAATCTTCCTGTCATGGAGAACACCTTCCTATCACTTTTTGGTTAGGAACTATTATATATTACTTTGTGACTAGCAAGTTATTTTCACAGGAAGAATGTAAAAAATATGTTAGCTTCCAAGATTATTGGTCACACGGGCTCTTATTTCTGTTGCTCTTATTCACGTCATTTTCCAGTTTGAACGACTAGAACTTTGGTTATTGCATGATTGTTTCTAACATCTGCCAGTTCACTGTCTGATATTCCATTGACTATCCTTGTGTCACCATGTTATATGTGGATTGGTACGTGAGAATGTTACATGTGGTTGAGTGAGGGGAGCTTGTGGTACATATGTCTTGCCAGAAAAATTGGAATAGCAAAGAACCCGTGGTGGAAATATGTTACTAAATTATTGTTGGAGAAAACTACCATAATTTGTCTGTTTCATATTTTTATCTGCAGTTATAACTAAGTTGTTTTTAACTTGTGTATTTAAGGCTTCACATAAGCCTCAATTTGTTGGCCATAGGTCAAAATAATTTAGCTATTTTATATCATATTTTTATTGTTGCTTGTACACATGACCTCTCTATATATGGTCAGATGTAACAACATGGAGGGCAGATTCTATGTATGCAAACCAGAATATAGGCAGATTTCTGTAGCAGAACTTTGTGTACAAAATTTGTAATATTTTTTGGGTGAATAAAATAATTCTTATTTTGATCGAAGCAGTGTAGAAAGGCATTCATTCTCTCTCACCAGATGTACTGAGGAGGCATGATCCACTTCTCGAGATGTCTGGTGATTTCTTTTGGATTAGATGTGTGTTTATTTATTATGTGTTATGATTTTAATTGATTACAAGCTTAGCATTGTTCATATTGGTTTAGATATTTTAATTTCTGTAATTGTACACAATTCTAATTGATTCTAATGTGATTCAAATTTGTTTATGATTTCAGTAATTGGTGTTAAGTTTCTATTTCAGAGTTTGTTGTGTGTGCAGATCCTGTCACCAGGAAGTGACAGTTCCTGTTGCCAATTTTATTTTGGTTTGTTGTAGGTTTATTTCTATGTGTTCTAGATGCATTCATCCCCACTTGGTTTTCTATCTTCATCCCTTGAGCAAACAACCGCTATACTATTCATCAGTCTACGACCTCGGATTGACATTAGGAACAGGCTGAATTGGCTTCTAAATCTTATCAATTATTTATAATATGGGAACTGTAGTTTGTCTCTGCAATGTGTATGCATGATGTTAGGATATATGATGTGATTATGATATGAGATGTATGGCATGTGGTGATGGATTAGTGTGTAGGGTGTAACGATTTATGTGATGTATGTTTATGATATGTATGTATGCATAATGAGATTATGGATGTATATGAGGTTATGCAGTGCTATGATTACGCAACATGAGATGTATGGATGCATATGATATGATTATGTGATGGATGAATATGCATTATGGACTAATTGAGCTATGATGCATGAGATGCAATGTATGGATTACGTGCTAACCCATCTATGATGTAGGATGCAATGCTTGGGAATGTGTGATGAGATGGACAAGGCAATGAATGCAGGATTGACTTGATGATGAATGCAAAATGCTCCATGGATATTCGGTTAAGACATCTCAACGAAAGGAAGAATAAGGTACGTGTGCACATTCCCAGTCAGGATCGGCAAACGAAAAGAATCAAGCGAATGCATTGCAACGAAATATGTAGATGAAAAGATCTTGAAGCATGAGCACCCTCGAGATGGGTTGCCAATGTATTGAGCACTTATTTTGATTTAGCAATGTATGTGATGCACTAGGGTATACATAACCAAGGTTAATTTCACAACCAATGCATGTATTGATACAAATAAATAGACATAAAAGGCTAGTCGAGCACCAGATAGAGTTATAGCAAGCTCTGCAGGAAACGATGCTAGAAAAACCACAAGTAGGAGACATGCCCCAGTGTAACATGTGATAGTCGAGACCTCATGAAGGTACAACAAGGGACACATCAAGAAAACACATGCCAAGAAAAAGAAAATAAGACCATGCCCCAAGTTTCATCACTCATAGCACACCATGATATGAAGGATCGTAGCCACCAAGTGGAAACAAAATGAAGGAGCTCGAAAGATAAACAAAAGATAAAAAATAATCAAAGCCAAAACGAGTTTCTTAGATATCTTTTGCCAAAAGGATGACTGACGAATGAGGATTTTATGTTGTCTAACTAGTGGAAGGATGCATCCCGTGTAGACTAATGATGGCATGAGGGATCTATGATATTGGTTGATTAAAGGACTCGATATAATCACAATGATAAAGATACTCAAGGATAAATGTTGAAGAACTAGTTGATGGGATGCAATCTCGCAAACACGACCGACACGACGATGTACAACCAACACCAATATACAACTGACACGACAACCCAAAAGGAGAAAAAGGTAATATACAAGACATGAGTGGCACTATGCATAGAAAAATAGACACTTAAACTATGCACAAGAAGCTAGGGAATGTAGATGCACAAGATGGAGTGGATGGGAGCGAAGCATGAACGATGGAATGCAGATAACATGAGATATCGGGCTAGAAAGATGTTGATGCGAAGGAGATGTGTATGAAAGCGGGTAGAAAAAGGTACCACGCCACAAAAGGTGGATGAGAAGGACTAAGGGATAATAGAACTACCTGTTACATACAACGTTTGTTTCGAGGTTTCATGATGTATACATGCCCAAGGCACCACTAGAAGTGGTTTTCACCATAGGACGGATGTATTTCTCTTTACTACTTTTATTATTATTAAGCATAGAATCTCTTCAGATGTAGCATATTTAGGGGATCATTGAGGGGATCCCCTTCTAGAGTAGATAACTGATAGACCCCTGAACCATACTTTGTTGTTTTTTATTAATAAAGTAGCGTTAACTAGGGTCATGACCCTTAACATAACCAAGACTATAAATTTTACAAAAACAACAAACAAGCGGTTGACCCTTAAAGAACACAGCCCAAAGGCAGTAAAGGAAACAACAAAACAGGGTTAGGTGAAAAAACCTATCAAACCTGCAACAACCCAAAACCCAACTCAAAGATGGGGAGAAACATCCTAGCCAAGGAAAATTTGGGGGAGGGGGGAATATTTTGCCTTCCGCCCGCGACAAACCATGGTCCAGGAAATACTATCATTAAGACCGTCAAAACAAGGATTGGGTGGGGAGGGCCCCGTAGAGTGACAGTCAACATCAACAACATGTTGCAACAACAGAACATGGACAATTTGTTGCAACAAAACAACATTAGGAGAAGATTCAACATGATTGGATCGATGATGTTGAGCAGACCAACAATCCTAGGGCTAGAGGAGGCCAAGTTAGTAGCACCAATGGGTTCAACAGGAGCTTCAACAATAGTGACAAGCACTATCTCATCCCAAGAGGAGTCATCATCCACCTGAGAGGAGTCATCAGTATTAACAGCATTGACCGTCAAATGATCAACAATAGCGTCCTTCTACCAAGTAGCAAAGCCTTTTTGTTGAGAGAGAGAACAGTTTGAATCCAAGTGAGACAGTGAAATGGAAGGCCCTCATAGTCCAATGATTGAGTCCAAGGCCTATCCCCAACCATAAGAACCGCATCCCCAAGGAGAGGCTTGGAAATGTCAATGTCGATTAAAATGTGAGCAAAGGTAGAGTGACCCATCGAGGACATGGCATCATCAACTTTCAAGAATTGACCAATAGAGTTACCAATGGCCTCATAAAAAGAGTGCTCCCAGAAATGAAGAGGAATATTAGGTAGGCAACCCCAAACTGGACACACATTGAGTGGTTCGGTGAGGGGGTTAAAGGAAGTTGTCCAGGGTTTGATAGAGAGAGAGTGATCTCCCCAAGCCCATAGATTGCCCAACACCAAATCACGAAGAAGAAAAAGCAGCAATGAAAAAGCCTTTAGCACAAGGGAAAAGATCAATGCTACAGACAACCAAAGGTTTCCAAGAAACACTCATCCAATGATAGATATCCAAGAGAGAAGGCCAAAAACCCATGAATTTGGATACCAACGTTGTGCACTAGTAGTAATCAATATTCTCAGCAACTTCCAAACCATAGACTACCACAAGAGAGGTCTTGGCACAAGGAAAAGGGTGGATCCCTTTGGCAGGATGAGAAACAGATCTGCCACACGAGCAAAGCTATGCCCACCAGTAGAAGGTCTTGAAACCTTAGAACCCGAAACAATGGCAGCAACAACAGTACTAGACATAACAAATCCAGTACCCACAACACCATCCTCAACAGAGAAGCCAGGGACCACAACATCCCCAGTAGTAGGGAGGGAAAAAGCAACTCCCGACCGAGAGGAATCACTAGAAACCCGTACACCAGAGGGTGTGAGTGCATAAATACTAGGCAAATCTCGATGGGGAATGACAACATCACCATTCACCTGTGGAGCATCGCACCTAGACCCAATAACACTCGCAAGGGGATGGGAGACGACAGAAGGCATAGTGCCAGGTAGAGCACCCACACCATGGCAAGGATCATCTGCGCTAGGGTCCACAACAAGAGGGAACACACCACACACCACCACAACAAAGACACTTTGTTGTTACTACATATGGGCCTAACTAGTTAGCTTCAAACTTTCCTTTCTTCTCTCTATCTTGTTAATTTTGTGGACTTTCTTTGAAGACTAGATCACCTACCTCAAACTCGCAAGGGTGAACTTTCTTCTGATATTGTCATTTGAGTATAGTTTAGTGGATCTGTAGGTGATCATAAGCTTTCTGAAGTTGTTTGTTAAGAAGATCTAGTTGAGATAATCTTGTCACCCTATAGTTTTTATTAGAAACAAACTCTTTCAAGGATATGGACAATGATGGTATCTCGACCTCAATTAGTAAGACCACTTCTGCACCATAAAGGAGGGAATACGAAGTGGCTCTAGTGGGAGTTCGGATGCTAGTGTGATAAGCCCAAAGGGCGAGGTTAAGATGGAGGTGCCAGTCACGACCAATTTTATTGACAAACTTCTTGAGGATGCATAAAAAAAATTTGCTGGTTGCCTTAGTCTAGAGATTACCTTGGGGGTAATATGGAGTGGAACAACGATGTTGGATATGAAATGTGGAACAAAGGTCATGCATATGTTGGTTCTTAAAAGGGGTCCCATTATTGGTAATGATGGAGGAGGGGACTCCACAGAGGCAAAGGATGTGATATAGGATAGATTTGGACACTTGGACACTAGTGGTAAGGGTGAGAGGGATAGCTTCGAACCACTTGGTAAAATATTCAATAGCGACAATGATAAACTTGTATCCATCTGAGGAAGGAGAATGTATCTTACCAACGAGATCAAGGACCCATGTAGAACAAGGCCATAGTGTTGTAATTGGTTGTAAATCCTATGTTGGAACATGGGTTAGATCTTCGTGTCGTTGACAAGGCACACACTTCTTGACAAATTCACAACAATCATGTTCCATGGTGAGCTAGTAGTATCCCTCTTAAGATCTATTTGGCAAGAACATATCCACTCATATGAGCTCCATGAGTTCCAACATTAACCTCTTTCATCACAAGATTAGCTTTGTTTGAATCTAAACATCTAGCAATAATGTCATGGTAGCCATGATGATTTAGATTATCTCTAATAAGGGTAAATCAGTCACAACGATGAATGAGGTTTTGGCGTTGATTTCGAGATATGTTGGGTGAAAGGGTTCCACCTTTAAGATATGCATAAATGTCATGGCACCAGGGCGATTGGGATATGATAATGTTACACACCATTTCTATGTGTGATGTCTCGAATGCTAACTGGAGAAGCTGCTCAACCAAGAACTCATGTTTAGGGTTATTCGTCTCGATGGCGAGAAGATAGCCAATAGTGGTCATTGCATCAATTGCTTTGTTTTGTGCCCTAGGGATCTAATCAAATATGATGCTTTTGAAAGTTCTTCTTGAGGTCATCGACAATTCCTTTGTAGGGAAATAGGTTATCATCCTTAGTTTGGTATTCGTCATTCACCCGCCTAATGTCTAGTTGTGAATCTCCATAGACGAGAATATTTGCAATGTTCCACTGAATAATTTTTTTTAGGTTAGTTATGAGCTCTTCATATTCAGTGACATTGTTGGTAGATGGGAAAGACAACTTGAATGACTTGGGAATAAGATCCCCTTAAGGGGTAAAAAATAGGAAACCTACCCCTGATCCTTTCTGCGTATGCAAACCATCAAAATAGAGCTTCCAGGGGGGTTGTGCTATGATTGTGTAGACATATTTGTCTGAGAATTCTGTGATCAATGGATGGGTATCAACTAGGGGTATTTCAGCCAATTAGTCTGCAATGACCTATCCTTTGATGGCTTTCATGTCCACATACTGAATATCAAATTCACTGAGCGACATGACCCACTTAGCCATACGACTAGTAAGGGTTGTCTTTGATAGTAGGTACTTCAGGGGAGCAATCTTACAAATGAGTGTGATAGTGTGACTTAATATGTAGTGTCAGAGCTTTTGTGAATAAAAGACAACAACTAAGCATGATTTTTTCATAAGATTGTAATTAAGTTCATATCCGACTAAGGTTTGGCTGATGTAGTAGATAGCTCATTCTTTCCCCTAATCATTATGTTAGGCAAGTAGTGCCCCCACTGCAACTGGAGTAATTGAGATACATAGGAGCAAAGGTCGATCTGAGATAAATGGCATTAGGACTGGAGGATCGGCTAAATATTCCTTTATCTTGTCAAATGCTTGTTGGTATTAAGCATCCCACTTAAATTTTGCACCCTTTCTAAGAAGATGAGTAAAAGAGTGACATTTTCTGCAAGCTGGGCGATGAAATGTCTTATAGATTGTAACTTTCCTTGAAGACAACAAAAATTCCTTAATGTCTGAGGAGGAGGCATTTCTAAGATTGCTTTGACCTTCTTAGGATAGACTTAGATGCCATGTTTGGAGATGATGAATCTTAGGAGCTTACCCGATGTAACTCCAAATACACACTTTTTAGGGTTTAAGTGCAACTTATACTTATCCAAACGTTCAAAGATTTACTTAAGAATAGTTGGATGTGTTGCTCTTGTCTTTGATTTACCCAATATGTCGTCTACATAATCCTCCAATATCTTATGCATAAGTTAGTGGAAAATATTTGTCATGGCGCATTGATAGGTAGCACATGTATTATTGAGACCAAATGGAATGACCTAATAAAAAAAAGTTCCCCAAGGAGTGGTGAACGTAGTCTTATGTTGATCTTCTTCTGCAATCTTTATTTGATCATACCCGGAGAAACCATCTATGTGAGAAATCATTTCATGTCCCGCTATTAAATCAATGAGGATGTCGATGTTAGGAACTGGAAAGTCAACTTTAGGATAAGATTTTTTAAGATCTTAAAATTATGCACATATTTTGATGACCCCAATGGGTTTGGAAACAAATACCATATTGGAGATCCACTCTGAGTAATCAATGGGTCTGATGAACTCGACTTCTAATAATTTTTCCAATTTTCCCTTGACCAATAGTGCAATTTGGGGATGCATCTTCTAGAGTTTCTATTTGACAGGCTTGCCATTTAGATCAACCACCAAATGATATACTACCAATTCAGGATTGAGGTCGGGCATGTTCACATAGGACCATACGAAGTTGATAGGCCACTTGTGAAGGATTTGGGAGAAAACCTAGAACTCTTCATCAGATAAAGAGGCAACTAAATGAGTGATGTGTGGATTATTGGGGTACCCAAGTTGATTTCTCTAGTTTCATTTATGAGAATTGGTGATTTGTCAAGAATATGTGTGTCAATGAGGGGAAGAGGGGAATCCTCGTATTCTAGTACCCCAAAGAGGTTTTAACTAGAAGATAACCCTTTATTTTTACTATTTTGTGGTCTATAGGTGTCTCAGAAAGGTTTTTACCAGTAGACTCTTGATATTTTAATTCTTTTTATTTTTTGCGGTTAAGGATCCCTTCTTCCCCAAAGTAGCCTTGAGGATCCAACTTGTATATTGTATTCTATTTTGGATGATAATATGGTGCATACTCAGTTTCCCCCAGGAACTAAAGGAGCATTGCATCGTTCTGTAATGTGTCAAGGTGTGCAACAATTTGGCCCCAATCGATGAGTTCAATATGGCGAAGTGGAAGGTCAATTAGGATAACATATATGTCAAAGAGGGTGGATGTGCCAAAGGTCGTGGAGTTATCTATATCGTCGTACGCTTGTTTGATAACCTCCTCAAGAATGTCTTCAATATCAACCGAAACATTTTCATTGTTTTTGGAAGTGCCTGTCGAAGTTGAGGCTTTATGGGAGGGACATCCAAAACCAAGCCCTTGATGGTGAATATTGGGAGTTGGATCAATAGGTCTTCTGATTCCATTTTCTTCTTGTCCTAGTCCTTTGCCTTGATAATCCCATTTCTTAGTAGCCAATTTGAGCTACCAAATATTTCTCTTTGAAGTGATTAGGGTAGGTATCATTATCCACAAAGACATCTCTGAAAAGCCACTAGCTGATATCTCCTTTTATGACTTCATGATTGAGTTCACCATGAGATAGGAATGTGGTGGAGCCACATTTTCAAACCACATGTTCTTTCTTTTTTTGTTCTTTGGTGGGTTTCCCATGGGCATTAGGATCTAGGGGTAGAGAACCCACTTTGAAGGTTCCTTGTAAGGCATATTCACCACAGCCAGCGTTGTTGATCTTGAATTGAGAGAAAGAGGATGAGATGGAAGTTTTCTCTTTGGCACCAATGAGTATGGAATCAGGTTCAGCATATGAGGATGATGAGGTGGCATGAGGGGTTCCAATATTGATACTTGGGCAATGTTGTGAGTATGGTGAGGAAGCCTTGAGAGAATGACAGTACTCAAATGGTTGAGCCTCAATATGTATAGTGATTTCCTAGCCTTGAAATAGAAATTTGAAGCATTGATGGTAAGTGCAAGGGACGACTTGCATGGCATGTATCCATGGGCAACTGAGGAGGATGTTGAATGGCATGTCAAGATCAAGAACATGGCATAGCGTGCTCTATGTTACTGGGCCTACTTGAATAGGGAGATTTATCATCCCCACTAAGCTCCTCTCAGCATTATCATATACCTTGATGGTGATGCATCGATTGTGCATATCCGCGACAATGTACCCCACTTGAGTATCAAATTTTAATGTACAAAGGTTCAAGGTAGAACCATTATCTATCAGGACTCGCTTTACCTTGTAGCATTTGACAATGGCTTCAATATTGAGTGGTTGAATATGATTGAGATCGGGAACCATAACATTGGATTGGGTGAAGCTGAGATGGTATGTGGATGACAAGTATGGGACCATAGCTTGGAATTGTATCAAATCTATATTGTTGGGAACACCAGCCTCTTGCAACTTTCAGGTGAGGATCTCTTGATGAGTAGGTGAGGATTTAAGAAAATCCAAGATGGAGATTTGTGTGGGAGTTTTTCCTAACTTCCCAAGAATGTTATATAGGCATCGACAATGAGGGTGTGGTAGGAGCTGGGGCCCCAAGGATAGTCATGCGAACCCTTTTGGTGGTTGTTGCATATTGTTTATCAGCTCCTTTGACGCAAATTATGTTGACATGATCCTCCACATGAGTAATGCACCCTATCGTACTACCACAATCAAATGGCACATTATTGTAGTTTATATTGTTAGTCGTATGAGACTGACCAACATTATATGTGCTAGCTTCTCCCCGATGTTTGTAAAGAGCATCCTTATACATGCATAGAATAGCATTGGGTGACTTTCCAGTAGTGGGGTCAATGTCAATCTTCCCCTTATCAATGAAATCTCGAATGCAGTTCTTTAGCATCATGTACTTGTTCGTGGCGTGACTCTTGATACAATGATAAGCACAATACTCATTTTCTTTATATCAGTCAGGCTTAGGCTGGGACTCATCGAATGGTCGATATTATGTTGCTCCATGCGTTTGAAAATCACATCTAAGGGTTCTCCCATGGGAGTAAACTAGCACTTAGGGTTGTTGTGATTCGTATGGTGAGGTGGATCTTGAGAAATAGTGATGGTACTCGTATGATTAGCCAATGCATTTTGTGTTTGTGCTTGAGGATGATGATAAGCCTGAGGTGGCAGATTGATGTGGATTGTCAATGAGGAATCGGGATACTATTTTTGTGGGGGATTAGCATACGTTTGTGGGGATGGTTTATTGGAATACTCCTTGTAGAGTTTGGTGATTCCTTCGTCAATCAAATCCTTTTCTACCGACGGTCTTTTGGACATGATATCCTAGAATGTGCTCGCATAATTCAATCGTATATGATATGAAAGCTTTGGGTGAAGATTACTAATGAACATTGAGACCAATTGTGTATCAGGCACTGTGCATGGGAGGCGACCGACGAGAGGACTCTCCATCTTTGGATGTAGTCTAATAGGCTTTCACCTCCTTTCTATTTTGTCTAATAGAGGTCAAGCATGGAAATTCCATTTTCTAAATTTATAATGGTAATGATCCACAAACCTCTCTAATAAGTTTGTGAACATCATGATAGTGTCGAATGTCAATTTGGAAAACCATTCTAGAGATGATCCATTGAGACTTTTAGGAAATATATCTAGGAGATAATTATCGCAATATTCCACCTCTTGACAAGCCATATAAAACCCCTTGATATGATGACATGGATCATTGTTCCCTTTGTATTTATCAAACTTTGGCATTTCAAAGTGATTGGGGAATGGCATTGTCATTATTGACTTGTCGAACTGATAAGGGCAAAGCTGATCAAATTTGAAAACTCGCTAGAACTTTTTATCTTGTAAAGTTTTTAGAGTTGTCTTCATCTCTTCCCATTTAGTATTGACTAGACAAGGATCAGGTGGCGACGTAATAGACTGATAGTGCAATGTAACATGCACCATGCTGGAAGTCATATTCAACTGGGTTGGGGAAAGGGGTAACATGCACCACGTTGGAAGTCATGAGCATTCGAGCCACCATGGGGATCGAAGTTGTGAGTTGCGTAGATGATGCAGAATAGATGACTCCCCCTGAAGATGGAGGTGGTACAAGTCCTCATGAGTTGGCATAGAAAGGTTGATAATGCCTTCCTAGTGTACACATGGGTGGAAGTCCGATTGATGCAAGTTGGGTACTTTTTTGTGGTGGAACCATTATTGTTTGGGATTTTTGTTGAATCATAAATGATGATGATGGAGGTTGTTGTGGATGTATTTGTTGTTGAGGAGGTTCCTATGGAGTAGCAGTCACAGGTGTATCAGGAGATGTGACAGTCATTCTTGGGCGACCATATTCAAAAAGATGAGGTTCTTGCAAATCTCAATGATTTCATTGACCATTTGGGCATTATCTGGATTGGAGAGGAACCGATTGACAAGATTAACTTGGACATCAGTCTCGTTAGGTTGATTAACAATGGTTTTTTTGGAGACAGTCAAGTTGAATGGATCATAATAGTCGGGTTGACATGATTGGGATGACACCCAAATCGGGATTCAGTTGTGGGCTAGAAAATCCTACTCCAAATTGAGAAGGTTATGTTTGTGAAGATCGGGACCGAGTGGTGACAGGCATGAACCGTAAGATGAAAAGATGTTGATGATGAAAATGCAACACTAATGTGTCAATGATTGGATGAATTGATTGATTCGATGAAATTGATGAAACAGTTGATGAGATGGGACCGATGACTGAACCCAAGAAAAATTGATTAGGAGATTGACACTCAACTTGCAATTGGATGACATCTAAATAAAGCAATGTGACACTGAAGTTACTCAAGAGGATGCACTCAAGCAACAAGATAGATCAATATTAACCAAAACCTTTGGCTCGAGGTGATAAGGCCACAATGATGCAAAAGATTGAAATCTAGACACGATGTAGTCAAAGAGCTAATGATAATTGTCGCACAAAAGGATGTAGACTAAATTGCAATTGTGGAATATGAGACCAAAGAGGATTGAGAGATTGATTTGATCGATTCGTTGGATTGATGAACTGGATGACAAAGTGAATGAAAGATCTGAATGATTGACCAAAAAATGTATAATTGATTCAATAGGATAGCTAGCCGACAAGGCTAGGGATGAAAGACCGAACAATTCAATTTAGTTATACTGAGAGACTAATTTGAGACTCAATTGATTTTGGATAATTTGATTGACGATACAATTGATTGGATAAAAAGATTGATTGACCGAAAGATTGATCCTTGGCTTAGGAAACATGCAATGATGACACAAGATCAGAAAGATGACCAAGATGACTCGAAAACTAGGATGATCAAAGTGATGACACAAAATGAGACCTTGGTAGATGATAATAATGATGCAAATGGGACCAAAACCAAGATTGGGCAAACACAAACCCACTGAACTTGATAGATCAACCTAGAACTCAAAAAAATTGGGCAGCATAACAAGAAAAATGGCATTCCCGCCACTTCTAGGTGCAAATCCAACATTCTATATAGCAATCCCTCTATTTCTAACTGTGAAGCCGTGATTTTGACAAAACATGGTAGAATGAAATACAAAGAACAATGTTCTCGCCATCCAAGGGTGCAAACCCGCCACTTCTAATATGAGGTAAACTGACCGGAGAAAACCCGTTCCCGTCGTTTTAAAAAGTTGGTAAAATAACTTGGAGATTTTGACACAAACTCATAGTTTGGGAAAGAGTGGTAAACTGACTCGAGTGAGAGGTGTTCTCGCCACTTTAAAGTGCAAAATGATTGGTTCACGAATAGGGTAAACTGACTCAAGTAAATGGTGTTCCTGTCATTCTAGGGTGTAATCTCGTGGTTTCAAGACAACGAGCATGCAGTTTTTGATAGACTAAAGTGGTGAAAATGGGTTGCAAACCTGCTGTTTTTGAGACTTGACTTTGACAAAAGAGATAATGACACAAAAAATAGCAAACATAGAAGCAAAAATGCCCGACTGAACTGGAAGATGAGGACCTAGATTAGCCCATAGTTATTTTACTAGTATGAACGAACACAACGCAATTGTAAGCATGTACTTCCTAGGATGGAAATGTGATAATACTTGTTGAGTTCCCACTTGGATTGCCCTAGATACTTAGACAAAGAGAACATAAAGAGATTTTGGTGGCAACGCCTCCTCCACCATGGCACACACTTCTCAAGCGTACCAAAATCTCATACCTTGAAGATCCAAAGATCTTATGAACTGAGGGACATCTATCTCAATAATGCAAAGTACAAATTGGGATGGCTTCGAAGGTTTGACCTCCTGCACCAACAAGCAAAGTGTTTTGGGCCACTACAACATGGGTGTTTAAGTAAAATTTGGTGAAGCCAACACCCTGTGTGTGCCAAGTCAACCATACTTTGAGTATAAATTCATTTCAGATTGACAAGAATGGCATAAGCTAATACCAATGGGCTATGAATTTCTTCTTACCCTTGTTTATATAGCGGATCGAATAAAGTACCGCTTGAGTCGTTCCCTCTCACCGGTGTATAGCACTAGGAGGTAGGTTCGCTAATAAAATAGTACACTCTCTTACACCCAAGGTCACCCAGAGGCTTGAGGGGAGAGGATACTTGCATGCTATTTTAGGGATATAATCTAAATAAATGAATACACGACAAACAAGGTTAATTCCTGTAGAAAATTGAGGTGTTTTTTAACTAGTCAAAGAAAAAAGCACATACTTCATTTTAACCAAGTTTGCAAGTGCGCCCCTCTTTAGCAGTCCTACAAAAAATGAGTTTGTTTTTTGAGAATTTTGGGGTCTTCTACAAACGAATTTGCAAAAATATTAGCAAAAAACAAGAAAACAATAGCAGATTAGCGGATTAGCAATAAAATCATGAAATTAACACTTGGGAAAATGACAGTATACTAGGACACAGAGCATTCTCGCTGCTTGACAGAGAAAATCTGCCATTTCTAAATAGCTACCCACAAATCCACCATTTCACTAAGTGTTCCCACGACTTTATTGGTAAAATAATTTCTGATGAAAAACAAAGAGCAAGAAAATATAGACAGAGAAGTGAACCTGCTATTTCTCCATGCAATTCCACTATTTCTACCCCCAAACCCGCTATTTTAGCAAGAAAACTCGTTGTTTGACTGTGAATTGATAGAAATTTATAATAAAACCCGAGAGCAGAATTTTGAATTTATACCTTTCGTACGACTGAGAGAATGTGTTCCCGTTGTTTCTTCTGTCAATCCCATAGTTTAAAGCAATGTTTTTCACAATTTCCCAAATTGCATTGTTGATGAAATAGACTTTTGCTAAAGCGAAAATCTACCTATAATCTCGTGTTTTTGCTTGAAAGTGTTCAAAATCCATAAAAAAACACACTCAAACAACAAGAAATGTGAGATATGACTCCTGAAGTGGGTCCCACCGGGTATGCTAGAAATGTGTGAGTAAAAATGTGAGTGTTAATCAAAGAGATTGAAATAACAAGATAACAACATATTCAAACACAAATTATTCAAACACTCAAGATAAGGACACTAAAAGGAAATCAAGAAAGCTAATTAATATGCAATAAAATAGAAAACTCTCCCATTTTCCTTGATTTGGTTGTCCTTCGATTTGATGTGTGCTCGATTTGGTGATTCCAAGGGTCCTAGATGTGCTCCATGATGATGAATGTGCAAATTAGGCTAAGACGGATGCAAATGATGATGGATGTGGTTGCAAATGAAAGTGATATGAGTAATCAAAGTGGCATTATGATGATATGGTTCCATGAAAGTGGATGAATTGTAAGGAAAATAGAGGGATTAAATAGGCCAAGATGAGAATTGAGAGGGTTTGAAAATGAGACACTTGTCCTCAAAGCAATCCTCAAGATGCCATGTGGAATAGGATTCCACACTTGTCCTTGGCTCAACTAGGGATGACAAGTGTCCTTTAAAAGGGCAAGTGTCAAGGAGACGAATATTTGGAATATTAGGAATGTGCACACACATGTGAGGGGGAGGTTGGAAAGGATAGGGTTGGTTAAAACCCAAGGTTAGTTAGTGGGTTAGGTTAGAAGAAGGGTTAGATGAAGGGTTTAGGTTAGGAGACATGTGGAGAAATTAGATTAATTAAGTTAATTAATTCTATCATGGAAAAGGAGGAAAATGACAAAGGTGAATTAAATAGTCAAATTATGCATGTGATTTATTTAGTAGAAGAAGGGGGAGGAATTTAATTAATTAAATGATTTATGATTGTCAAATAATCAATTAAAAGGGGACTATAGCATAATTAATAAAATTAATTAGGTAGAAGGAAGGAACACTAATTAATTGAATAAAGTGTAACTATTTAATTTGAAAGCATTCGAGATAGCTAAATTCAATTAATTAAGATTAATCAAATTTAGGTGTCTACACAATTATGTTCATGTGCCAGCCTAAAACATAAAAATAATATATGCAAGTTGGCGACACATACACTCCTTAACCAAATATGTCCAAACGTGTATAGGCTAGGTCCAAAAATCCAACGCACAACTCTAGAAGAAAGAACAAATCACATGGTTCCCAATGTAGTCCTATGACCTATCTAATCCTAATTGTTAACCACACACTACATGCTTCTACTACATCGAACTGGATTACCAACATGGTTAACTAACTAGCACGGTGATGCTTCTATCACTCCAAACTATCTACCTGTAGCGTCATAAAATTACGACCCTACAATTTTCGACCGCATTTGGGTCTTTGCATTGGCGGACAAATCCCTAAGCTTGACTGGAGACCCGAGACATGCTCATATCATCATAAACTTGCATTTTCTTGCACTCTGCATTGCCTTCTCTCACTTCATGTCCTAAATCAAGGTTGGACAGGGGCGTGGCACCCCTGTTCCTACCCTATTTTGGGCCCCCCTTGGTCTTATTCTGCATTGGGTCTGTCTATTGCGAGTGGGAAAAGGTTTTCCTATGTCGGCCTAAGACGGAAAATCGGTAAAAAACCTTGATTGGCAAGTATATACGGAGTGTTTTCCCCTCCTATTTGCATAAGCGAAATAAGTTCAATAAGTATGATCAAGCGAAAATAAGTTCAATCAAGTGCAAGCATTCATCCATTCAAGCATTGAGAATATCAGGTCTCCTTTCAAGGCTAGGTGTTGCATTCAAGTCAAGGATTCAGCCATTGAAGAGGAGATCCCTACCAACATTCAAGACATTTAATTTCACATATCCTTCCAAACAACTCTATCTACATTTCAATTGCATCCTCTCTTGAGGTTAATTCTACTTCAGACATTTCCTTTCATTTACTCGCAAGTATTTTTCATCATTTGGTTAATTCAAAAACGGGGTTTTACCTAAAGGCAAACCTCCAATCCCAACAAAATTTCCTCTCTTTTTTGTGTGTAGGTTGCAGGTGCGCAACTGTAATTACAGATTTAGGCTTCATTTTTAGAGACAGAAAAACCCTTTTCGACGCGCGGATTTTTCGGAGGACCAAGTACACTTTCAACCCAGTCTCGACAAATTTCGCTTAAATTTGCAGGGGAGCTTCATCTCAATATTTTACTTCTAATTCTAGGTGCACAACTTCATCCCACATTTCTATCTCAAGTTATAATCATTTCTTTGTCATCTTCATGCTTAGTTTCAATTCACTTAATTCAACTTGTCTATTTTAAAAGAGGGCTACTTTACTTTCCAAATTGTTGTCAATTCATTTAGCATTCAATCTCTTTCTATTGAGATTGGATCCAGTGAATTCAACCCCACTCTTTTAAATGTAATGTGCATGAGAAGTTGAAGGGAATCCTTTGTGAAAGTTGCACTCCTTCGCTTGAGGGGAGTAAAGCTTTCCACTTGATCTCCCCTCATCACTTTTCAACACAGTACACTACCTGATAAAAACCAATTCTAGAAACTCTTGAATATAATGAAACATGTATATACATACTCTCCTTTCAAACTGCAGGACGCAACTCTCAAACATATGGATATGCGGATCACGACAAGTTACCAAAGCAAGCTCACTATCTAGGTAACTTGCCTCAAAATATTCTAAATCAAACTTTTGAATCACTTCCACCAACATGAATAGATGTAACATGATATTAGAAACATTCCTCAACTACATCTATCACCATAGCTAGCCACATATACATCTGTAACTCAAAATGCTCTCATATGACATGATAGTAATATGCATTCTTCAACCTTTCAGATGTCATTGCCTCAGTGATAGAATTAACTAGCACAACTAATATTCCTCTAATGTCAAAGACTACATTCCCTTGACATTAATGACAACATATAGGTTCTTTACATCTCCTCCTTCATTGTCTTGTCATGTTTCCTCCACATATGATCTATCTTTCGGTTCTCCTAAAGGGATATGAACTATTTTGGTATCATTTGCAAACGATATTTCCTCCTTCTGGGAGTCAACAATTCCATTAGAATTAACAAACCATCTCAAACCAAGTGGAGCTTTGAAGGTATTGCAGGTTTCCTTCATTTTAACAACCTCAAAATCAACGAACTACTTTATTCCCTTGATATTAACTTCTACTTTCTTCTAGGTTCCAAGGGTTTCCATTCCAAAAAAATCCTCCAAACTAATATTCATGAGAGATTTCACTAGTTTTGGTTTTCCCCAATTTTCCCATGTGGTTGTTGGAATATTTTCAAGTTTGCGTCGAGGTCAACCATAACATACTTCACTTTGTGATCATTTAGATGGGCATTTATCAAAAAAAGGTCATTCTTCCTATTTTTTTATTTTGATAACAAATTCACTTGATTTTGTTTATTCCAATATTTACCCCGTTGTTTTAATTTGACCACTAAGTCCTTTTGCCTTGCAAGGGATATTAGAGATTTTTACATTTTAACTTATTTGGTAAAACGTGCAACTGATAACTCAATGATGAACGAATAGTACCAAACCGGTACTGAGAGGGGGGGGTGAATCAGTACAGGCAAAATACAGACCTAAATCGATTCAGCAGCAATTACTCCAAATGACTGGCAAACAGTGACACTGGTTTGAAATAGAGTGCAACCGGTAAAACTCAGAACAACTAAAACAATCATAAACCGGTTACTCACTGAGTTTTCCACTCAACTCAAAACTACACTACCATTTCACCCTTATGCATGAACAGGTAATCTATCATCATATCTTCACAATAGCTAGTTCAACATGTTTTATTGACAGGCATAAAACACATAACCATCATATGCTTAACAGGCAATAACAAAGCATCACATATGACACACATATTTTTCACGTGGAAACCCAACTGGGAAAAACCACGGTGGGGATGAATACCCACAAGCTTGTTGTTGAACTCTTTGGAAGTCTGCTCTGTTAGAAGCCTTGTCCGGTTAAAGACATTACAAAAGGTTCTGCTAGGAACCGATCCTGTTAGAGATCACCCGGTTAAGGGATGGCTACAATACCCGGTTAAGGGTACCTTGTTAGAGGATTTCAAGAACTCAATAGCTAAAGGGTTTCTAGAGCTCTCTAGCTTTCCAGATCTCAATAACTTTGAGTTACCCTGTTAAGGGATTTACAACAAGCCGGTTAAGGCTACCTTGTTAGGGGATTTTCCAACTGTTGAGGTGGTTAGAGATCAACAGGTATTACAATGATCTGGTAACAACACTCAATGCCAATGCAGATCTGCTTAAGCTCCTCTTCACCTTTTGCACTTACACTCTGCAGGTATCACTTCTCTCCTCTAGTCTGGCAAGGATCTCGTATCCCTTCTCTTGGATACTCACACACAACTTTTGCCAACTACCTCTGAAAGAATCACAACATTGACCTTATAGGACAACAGACAGGTCGGTAGCATAAACCCTAAACCCTATACCTGTTAGGTTAAGGAATTCAAACAGTTCAATCCTGACCGCTGATCATACTGTATTAAATGCAGCAGATCTTGAATAAATCTCAAGACATTCTCCATCGTTCATTATCCACCGATTTCATGGCGGCTGATAATCCATCACGCGTTTTCACCGTTTACAAACTTCGCACATTCCCAAGGTAGATAGGGATAGTCTTCTTCATGCAAGATCCTTCACGCGCACAAGGCTGGCGTGGCAACACGATCTGTTCTTTGTTATACTACTTACTCATTACACAAAGATCACCGGTTGAGCCATACAGGCTTGAAGCACTTCAACCAGAAACCCTGAAGTTGAGACTACCAACCGGTAGTCATACAACACTTCCATGTGTCGGTTCCCATAACCATATGTCGGTTCACCTTGAACAAGCACACTGCTTCACTTTGGCACAAATGCCGGTTCACAGTGTTATACCGATTCTCACATATGCCAGTTCATACCTCTTCAACATATTGACATCAATGACAACATACAATGTCATTATGTCCACATACCGGTTCACATAATGCCAATAGAAACTTCATCTTGTTGTTGTTGTATAATGTGTTGGTTCTTGGCGGGCTGCAATTATTATGGTTCTTGTTTTTCTTCTAGGCTATATTCTACATCTTCTTTTATAATCTCGTTTTGCATATTTTTACCATTGTATGTTGCTTGTCTATTTCATACATTGGCTTTCTTCTTGCTTCCAGTTTTCTTCTTTTTCTTATTTTCTACTATCAACTCCTCTCTTGAATGTTTTGAAGTATCTAAGGACCATACATCTATTATGTGACAACCCCTTATCCCTTGTGAGGGTATTCTCCTGATTGTGTGTGCTTCTCTTTGTAATGCATCCCTCAAGGATGGTTGGTAAGCACTTTGAAAATTTGTCTAGCATTTTCACATTTATAGATTTCATGTTTTCTTCTCCATAAAATCCAGATTTCTTCTTCTTCTCGACCCGGTCTTTAGTAGCATAATGTCTTACTTTTCCACAATTAAAAAGTTGCATTATTTCTTCTTCTATTGTTTCTTCCTCATCTTCTTCCTCCTTTGTAGTTTGGTTGTTTTGTTATATCATCTATGTACTCCTATTGTTGATTGTTATGCATTGTACAAGCATTCCAATTGTCTCTTCATGGTGGTTGGTGATATTCAACATCACTTCTCTCATCTGCACTACAACTATGACTATGTTAACCTTGATTGCGTTGATTTCCTCCATTTCTGACTAGAGATTTATTGTGTGGGCAACCCTCAGTTAAATGAATGTTTCATTCCTTAGAAATTTCACAATACATAGAGTTTGGTTTCATTGTCTTAATTGTGGCAAGTGTTCTTTTTGCTTGAGCTTTAGGACAATCATTCTTAATGTGGCCTTCTCTATTACAATGTGTACACCAAATATCCTTTGGCTTCTTAGGTTCTTTGGCCAAAACTTCTTGTTCAACTACGAATTTTTGTACCTTTTATTGTAGATCCTCAAGTGCTTTTGTAGTTTTATCCTTCTTTAGCCTTCTCCAAGGTTGTGCCTCTATCCAATAGGCCATTATGGTCAAGTCAGTCTAGGAGCCAAAAACTCAACGATCTAAGAAAACTCTAATGTCTTTTTGCAGTCTGGAATAAACCATTCAATCTTTTGATTTTATGATAAGGAATCCTCTAGTTTCCTAGATACCTCCTTGAATCTTTTGTCATAATTCTTCACTGATTTATTCTCTCCTTGGACCAAATTATCACTTTACTCACTCTTAGTAGGGATTTTTGGATTGGAAAATTTGACTAAAAAATTCCTTGACTTCCTCTTAGGTATTTACATGATGTGGATAACAATTCATGTACTAATCAAGTTCCTCTTTCCTTAACAATGCTACAAAATCTAACAATTTATCTCTATCCTCTTCTTTTCTTAATCTTTCCCATAATGATTCCAATAAGAATACATGTTTCAATGCTTCTATAGTATCCTATCCAAATATTATGATCTCAATTGCATCTTCCATCTTACTTGATTTCCGTTTTGGTTTCAGACTTTGTTCCAATTTAATTTTTTTCTGTAGTTGTGGCATACTTGGTTTTTTATACTTCTTTACACTAATTTGGGGCTTTGTTTTCTCTCCCTTTGTCTCTTCCTAGTTTGATGTGAAAGTATTATTCACCCAATATCTCACCCATCGATATATCCTACCCAAATTTATCTTCTTTCTTTTCTTTGTTGTGGTAATGTTTCTTCCAAAACTCTTCTACTTTTAGACTGCAATGGAGATGATTCTTGTTCTGAGTGTTATGACTCTTCAAAATACCATTTTAGTATTTGATTTGTCAATGACAGTTGATTTGTTAATGACCCAATTTATTTGCCCATCTTTGATTTAACTTATGGCTCTTTATTTTCTTCTTCCATTCTTAATTTGCTTATCCTTTAATTAATCACTTTTTCTAAATAATCATCACTTAGGGATAGTACCTTATCCAGAGGTTTCAAAAACTCTTTAAACTTATCATCCAACTTAATTGTGGTATTAACTAATCCAATTTTGTCTTAGGGTTTCTAGAGGGTTCCAATAGGGAAGGAGCCTCTATGCTACTACTTTCCCATGTTGGCAATCTTTTGGTTTCTCGATTATTGATGATCTTTTGATGTTGCTTGATAACCTTTTAGTTCCTTTCAAGAATAAGCTCATATTCTTTGGGGTCATGTCCTTCTTATTTCTTCTTTCTTTTCCTCCCTTTCTATCAACACCCACATCGGTACACTAAGTAGCACCCTTGTTAGTGCTCTCTAATCTCAATTGTTGCAATTTCCATTCTTTTCTAGTGTCTCTCTTCTCTCTTGATTACTTGTATGTATCTTCTCTCTTATCTATTTGGGCTAGCTATTCTTCTTTTTCGTTCTAGGTCAATTTTCTTCTTATCTCTCTTGAATTCCTCTTGTCTCCTTTAGTGATGGGTATTTTTTATTTGGGTTTGTATTACTCCTTTATTATTCCCCATGGTCGTTATCTGGTAATTTTTTTAATAGTCTCACCTTTTCATGGGTCTCTCTGAACATCCTCCCCCTTTCCATTCCCTCATCTCCTTGGCGCCTCACCCCTTCTCACAAGGTAGATGACAAGAGGATAGATTTGTAATGAATCATGTCTTCATTATTCTCTTTCCTTCTTTATCTAGTATAATATTTTGAATCTAAATTTTTTTTGGTAAACCTCAACAAAACCTAACCAGAGTCCTAACAACAGAACCAATGTTAGCAATAAATATGAGGGATGTAGACCAGAGTTATGTACCCTAAGCATCTCTAGTGTTGTAGTCTTTAAACCTCAAACTCGGTCCTATTGAGGCAACAAGGAATTGTATATGGACATAAGGGTTAGTTGTTAATCAAAATTAGAATATGCACAAGATATACATATTGAGACTTCAAAAGTATTTGTATTTATTCATATTAATTGGTATATATTACATATAGTTATAACTCCTTATATTTATGTATGCATTCCTTGACATATCATTCTTCATCTATATCTTATCTTTGTTTTTCAGTGTCATATTCACCATTATATTGGTGAATAGATCATACAATATACGTATATATAATACATGAGATGCGACCCTTAGATGGTATCCATAGTCTACTTCCCACATTCTAAACTGGAGCTTCCACAAATATCATGCAGTGAGATATGGAAAGGTTCTCAAATTTCTCTTTGTGTCTATTCCTCTACCAACAAAGTCCATATTAGTGGCCAAGGGATACTCCCAAGGAGAGGGATTTGATTTTAGTGAAATTTTCTCTCTTGATGCTAAATTGGCTTTTATTAAATTCCTATTATTTATTGTTTCTACTTGTGATTTTGAGATAGAGAAAATGGATGTTAAACCTACTTTATTGCATGGGGATCTTGAGGAGGAAATTTATATGATTTAGTCTAATGGTTTTGTGGTGAAAGGAAAGGAACAATTAGTTTGTAGGCTACAAATATCTTTGTATGATTTGAAACAGTCAATCAAGATGTGGTAACAAAAGTTAAATGCTTTTGCATTAAAATTAGGTTATATGAAGAGTGAGGAGGATCATAGTGTTTATATTAAGGTTATTGATGATCATATACTAATTATTGTCTTGTATGTTGATGACATGTTGTTTATTGGTACCAATAAGGTGATTATTAGGGAACTCAAAACTCATCTTTCTAGCACATTTGATATGAAGAACTTGGGGGCTAAAAAATATATTCTTGGGATGGAGATCAATATAGATTGGTTTCACATATAGCTTTGGTTAAACTAGATTAAGTATGTTGATACTCTTCTGTAGAGGTTTAACATGCATGATTGTAAGCTAGTTAGTATTCCATTTTCAATTGGTATGAAGTTCAGTTTAGCCATGTGTCTTAATTCTTATGATGACTTTGAGGATATGTCTAAGGTTTCTTATGCTCAAGCAGTGGGTGTTCTAAGAAAGCTTATGTCTAATCATGGTAGAGAGCATTATAATTTTGTTGAAAGGGTATTTAGATATTTTCAAGCCACTTCTAATTACTATTTGGTATATCATGTTATTGATGTGGTAAATTCATTAAACATACAAGGATTCATTGATGCAAATTGGGTAGCTGACTTGGATAGTCATGGGTCCACTAGTGGCTATGTATTTACTTTTTTTGGAGGAGCAATAAATTGTATGAGTAGGATGTAGCCTACAATTTCTTTGTCCGCCACTAAAACATAGTTTATAGCTGCTACATATGTCTCTAAGGAGGCACTATGGTTACAAAGACTTGTTATTGACATTGGTTTTGATTGCAGGACTGTGAGGATCAAATGTAACAGTCAATGTGTTATTTGTTTGGCCAAGAATCCCATATATAATACTCATGCTAAGCATGTTGATGTTTAATATCACTTTGTGCGAGCAATGATAATTTCTTAATAGAGAAGGTTGACACTTTGAATAATGTTGTAGATTATCTTATGATGTTAGTGAGCATGGAAAAGTTATCTTGATGCAAGAAGGTCAAGGGCATTGATCACTATACTCAATTTTATTATATTATGTATCTCTTGGATGTAATTGCAGTGTATAATGTCAAGTGAGAGAATATTAGAATAAGGTGAGAAAAACTTTGGAAATCCTATGTCATTAATGCATCTTCATGTTTCTTGAAAAGTGTTCCCTAGGAGATGAGAAAAAAATATTTAATATTTATACTGTATAGAAAATTGTAATTGCATTTTCAAGAGGTGAACATGTAACAGTGATAAGGATAGGCCAAAATGGGTAAGATTCTGTCTTTTAGGTCTCCACTTTGGGATATAAAGAGTCATGCTTTGGGCGCCCAAGATTACAAGGTGAAATATTGTCAATTGAGGGATCGAAAGAATCATTGGGAGTTACAGAGCATCTGGGAAGCTAAAGATTTGAGTGGCTATGGGTTAGGCATCCATGTTGGAGCCATTTGTAGGAAATTAATATTTTATTATGTTGCATGGTTATCCAATTTCCTAGGCATGGATTTTTTCATGTGATTTTCCCTCCCTCTGTTTGCTCTGAGTTGGAGCCATGACATAGTTTTGTATGATTCATTTGCAAGTATCTAGGTGTTGTTGGGTTTGGAGGGAGAAGTGAATTGAAGTGTATTATTGTAAATATCTCTCTTTTGAAGATTAATAAATGATGAAAGAATAAGGATCTGGTAGAATACTGAGAGGGGGGGTGAATCAGTATACTCAAAAATTGATAATAAACTCCCAATCTCAAAATAAACTTATCAACAAATAACTCTGTCAAGATAATGTCTCAAAGATTACCAACATCAATCAATCATCAACTGGTTTGACTGTTATACCAACTTAATAGTAAACAACTTCAATCTTGTAAACATCAACAATGCTTAATCAAATATCAACATATTCATCTCTCATGCTTCCAGTTTGTTGGGTCTCAAATCAACATATTGGATAGGTTCTAAGGAAATGCCAACTCTTATGTTCAAATCTTCCAATTGACTTGGCCAACTTATAGAGTGAACCTATTTGGTTACTAACTCTCTCACTTTAGGCTTTGCAGGACCTAGGTGGGTATACCTACTCACTAGTTGTTTTCAATGACTAATGCTTTTTATAGCAGATTAAGTATCTTGATCTGATTTCCCCCTGTCTCAGAATGGCATGAATTTCTAGGTTGGAGATATAGCAGATGAGTTCAAGATTGTTGTTGTAGAAACTATTCGATAGTTGTGCTTGAAATTTATATGTATACACTATTGCTAGTTTACTCTATATTTCCTACTCAGCTACTCCTATTACCTTTAAAGTGAAATGTGAACTGATGAGTTATATTTGATAGATGACCAGTGCCTTTCTTTGTTGTTTGGGCTACAGAGTCTTTATATTTCTTTAGGACTTATTGTGTAAACTTATGAGACAATTTTTAAGCCCACCCCCTCTCGATGAGTCTATCAGTTACTGTTTCTTATGAGCTCAACTTCAATGTCTATATTGTAAACTGCTTGAATGAATTTAACCCTAACCTTAAGAGACCATCCAAGGAAGAAATACAAGGAACAATTACAATTTGCGAGTAAATCTTTTTGATCCAAATCTACAATATGAAACACAGAATTTTACTGGAAGAACACAAATAACCTTATCTCCTTTAGATAATATCACAAGCAACCGCCTACAAAAAATGCAATAATCCACAACACATACGCAAAGGAAAAACGACTGATTATATTATATATATTCACAAAAATAGTACAGTGGTAAGCCTGAGGCTATAATCTACTCCTTTCTCTAATGATTCTTATTTTCGGTTTTGATTTCTCCTTTTATAATATTCAAGGAGTTTTTTCAAACCGTTACAATGCTTAAACCTTTGTTAATTTACACTACAATTTTAGGGTTATAACCCTTCACTTTGAGTGATGCAATCTTTCATTTGATTAACCATCTTCAATAGGTTAAAAATATTTTAATTTTAGTCCCTTTGTATTTCTTGAAGATAGTTATGATAACTCTACTTCACTGGCAACTTCTCGTAATAATTTTCACTTGAAAAATAATCCTTGCACAAACTGTGGGTATTAAAAATGAGAAAATACCATAATGCATTTCATATGACAAAAAATATATTTAAAAGTGTCCACTGTGAATTATCATACTCTTCTTGGTCATTGATAATATATTTCCTTGATTGAACACTTCACCCACTTCTCATAAATCAAGTAAAAATGTTTCACTTATTTTTGACCTCACAGTGAAATAATCTTTGACCTGATTTTATGTAGATGCTACCAAAGTATTATTATACACTTTATAACATTCACCATATAAAACTGTTTGAAATGATTTTATTTTTCTCAAAATAATTCTTCCCTTTCATAATCAAGTGAAAATACTTCACCCATCTTTTCACCACTTAAGTTATTATTCCCACTTCATTCATTCTTTCCTATGATTCATTATCATTTCCCTTTAAGTCTTGTAAAATGTTGAAGTAAATACTTTGGGTAGAATAATTCTATCCTTCTAAAATCTTTGAAAACTATTACCTCTTCCATCTTTAATATTTTGTCCAACTTCAATTGAGAGGTTTTATCAATTTATTTGATAATTTATTTTTACTGAAAACTAGTTTTGATAGAATGCACATAACTTTTTCATTTATTAACAAAATTAAGAATTTCAAAATGTTCTGGAAAGCTGGCGCCAAGGAGCAACTAACTAAGAAAACCATTTTGGCAAATTCATCTTCATTAATGAGTAGATTTGATCACAATATGATGGGCTCCTATGAGGTTATAGCTTGTCATACCGTGTCTGTTTTACCTTTTAATGAAAAAAATCATAAAAATACATCTAACGGCATTTTTGCCTTTGTAAAATTAATTACTCTATTGGTGTAATAATACTTCAACTTAGCATATATCAATTCCTCTTCAATATGCAAATGGATAAACAATTACCTTTTAAATGTGAAAACATTTTCTAAGGTTTTCATTAATTACCCTTGGTTGATTGTTCTTTCATATAATTTTATTTGTAACTTCACACCCACTTAATCTTCACACTTTTACCTTCTTTAAATGAAACACTTTTACTTGGCTGCTATGTTTTTTTCACCTATCAAAATCTCTTTATGAAAGTATATTCATCTTTCACTAATATATCTTCTCCATAAAATTTGGTCTTACACCTGCTAATTGTATTCACTTGGGGGCCCACCAATATTTTTGATTGTGTTAATCAAAATATGCAACACTATTTCGTTGTAACATACCATTTCGGAGAAGCTATTTTTTGTTATGCAGATTAGCCTTGTTTTGCTCATATTAACCAACTTAATGGTTTTCGTTTTACCATCACATATATAGTTTATATATAAGATCATTTCTTATAATTCTCCATAATGAATAATTTAAATCATTTTTGATTGATTTAAATTTTGATTTCTCTTGAGTGTTATTCCTCTTCAAACATATAATGTGGCCATTTCAAATATTATTATTGAAGTTCGAATAACAAGCCATTATGGGTTTGCACCGCATTTATCCCCACATATAGTAAACATTTGGTTTCAATAATTCAAATATATTGAATTATCAAATTTCTTTTTCTTCTTGAATTAACACTCCATACCTTGCTCTGACTTATTTTTCCAAATAATTCATGGTCATGAACTAATTAAACATTATCAAATTGTGCATTCTAATATTTTGTAAAAAGTGTCCAATCATGATTTTTGCATCCAGAATCAATGTTGAAAACCATCCAAATCATACTATGAGGTCACGAAAGTTGGCAATCATGTAGACATTTAACCAGAGATTGCAATGCAAGTGACAACTCTGATAAATTCCTTCTGAGGTGAAAGATATTAATTTCCAAAGTAGGCCCCACAACCAATTTTACCCTTATGCAAGCTCCAGATATGCATAAATTGTATTTGATTTAAGCTCAAGAAAATTATCAAATGGATTGGTAGGGTTCCAGAACCTTGTACTGTGGTCTGTTGTGATACAAACAATTATGTGGATCAATTGGTTTAGTCTAATTGTAATCCAAGTGTGAAATAATAATTTCAACAGAAAACCACTTTGGTAGAGTTTGCAATGTGTAAGTAATAAAATGAATAAATCACAAATGGAACTAACTTGGGAAAAATAGAAAATGAGGTCATAGGTCTCTAAAAACTGACACAAGAGTTTATTTTCATATAGAAAATTAAGTGGAACAATTGGATTAGAATGAGTGCTTACAAGGACCAAGTTATCAACTCTCAAAAGTGGCTACTTGGAATAGTTTTGTGACTCGGACTAGTATGCACATAAATTTCGCTATTTGACAAAGGTATCAAATTTGATTCTGGGAAGCTCAATATGGATGATCATACTTATTTATGGGTGGTAAAAATAATTGCAAGGTCAAATTGCCCATTGGGATCAGGATTCATGGGTGCATTTTTTGGGGTGTTCACTAAATTATCTCATTTAGGAGACCCTAAAGTTTTGCTAAAATTTACGGTTCCAACACAATTATCATGCCTTATCAGAATAGTTACGTAGTTAATCAAATCAACAAATAAGATCATAACCACAAAAGCATTCACCACTAGACACAAATATTTATACGTGGAAAACCCAAATAGGTAAAAACCACGGTGAGATGAGACTCACAAGGATAGCTATCTGAACTTTTCTGAAGTTCGCCCTGTTAAGAGCCAAGCCTGTTAAAGCTTTACAATAAGTCATGTTAAGAACTAATTCCGGTTAGGAATCACCCGATTAAGGGATTTACAAATATGCCTTGATGAAAAACACAATACCCTGTTAGGAGTAACCTCGCTGGAGGATTTGAGAATTTAAACTAATGGACCACCTTGTTAGAGGATTTAATAAGTAACCAAGCTTGTTAGAGCTTACCCGGTTAGGGGATTTTGTTTTCTGTTGTAATTGTTAGAAAACAACAGGTTTACTTGATCTGTCTGAATATCACTACATCTGCTTGATCAGTTCCTTCTTAAGCTTCAATTTGCCTTCACACAAACTGCAGATCCATCCACCGGTTTGGAAACCACACACTCAACTAATTTCTGCCAACTTTGCCAACACTTTTTACAAACAACTTCATCGACCTTAAATACAAATCAACTAGGTCGGTAACACAACAAAAACCTAATTCTCATCATCGAGATTACAAACAAGTCGGTACAATCTTGACCGTTAGAAATCATAACAACCTCTTCACATTAATCAAGAAAATTCCAACCGCTCCATGATCACCGCTTCATCGGATTTGTAACTCATCATGCGCTATGCATTTGATGCAATCCACTTTGCTCCTTTCCAAGATAAAAAACATGTCATATCAATCTAAACTTATCCTCATACAATAATCACACGTGTCTCCATCATTACCGCTCAACATAAACCAACAAACTTGATCGGTTAGGGTTTAACACAAAACAACTGGTAGGGTTTACCGGTTTACATAACATAGAAATGTTTAACCTTATACACCGGTTCAACTTACAAACTACCATACACCGGTTTACATCATCTTCCACAAAGTTTATCATACTGGTTACAAGACAAAACCAATATCAACAGTAACATCAACAATATTATGAATATCATTCACTAGTTCAATTGACATCAATGACAACATATCATTAATGCAATCTATATGCAAAATGACAACAATCTAAAAATACCAACAATAAATACTTGCCCTCTTTTTGTAGTGGAGATTTTCTTGAAACGGTTTCTCCGCATAAATCTAGTGTCTCATTTGGTTTTTTATTTTTATATTGTGTTGAATGTTGCAATCACTTCCATATTTCAAATTTGGATATCTAAGTTTAGATTTGTAATCACATAAAGAAGTTTGTATTGAAAGCTTTCTTCACCTTGTTTTCAATAGTTAGCATCCTTGGCTTTACAAAAATTGATCACACCTTAACTTTAGTTTAATGTCCAAAGCCTTTGTTTTTCAACTCAATCTCATGGGGATTATATTAAAGACAACTTTCAAAATCTTATCAACTCTTCTGGAATCCTTTTTTACCTAAAAACCCTATCCTTGATGTTAACTTTATAAAAATATATATCATAATTTGTTAAGAGGCTCCCATTGCTTTTATCTAGCAACAGACATTTGAACCTTCAAAGAATTCATTTCAATTTAAAATTTGCATGTTATATAAAGTATTGTTAAGGAAAGATCCTTTATATGAGACATATTAATCTTGTCTATACTTTTGAAGGAAGAGAAGATTTAGAGGAGCTCGATAAGGGAAAGAAATTTATTGCAATCAAACAATGATAAAAAAGAGTACTTGAGATTACTCTAACCACATTGTTGTTGATAATAAGCAAGACAACAAAAATGCACATTCAAACATAAGTATATCTAATATAGAAAATATATGTTTGTTACCTTTTTGAAAATTAAACTAGATGTATTAAACCCTTTAACTATCTTGCTTACAACCTACTAAGAGGAATAATGTTCTTAAATTTGCTTCAATAAAAAATCCATTACCTTTCCACTCAAATTTAAGTCCATCTATATTTTCAGCACTAAATTTCACTAGATTAAAATTTCTACTACACAATCTTGGAATATCTATTCTCTATTTATAATAATTAGATGTGTTGGTGTAACTATTTATTCATCTTGGATATAATTACACTTTACTTAAGTTTACCTAGGTACATGCATAACATTGTAGTTTGCATATGAGACACTTAAGGAGATGTCCATACATTGGAAGTGTGTACGTAGGAGAATTTTCACCTTTTATGGTGTGATCTTGTTGTTACATTTCACCTTTGGTGGGGGATCCACCTCTTGTGGAATATTTTACTATTTCTCCTACCTACCCTTGCATCTCATTGAGCCACATGTCATCATTGTGTGCTCTCTTGTCTCTTAGCCTTGCCTTTATAAGCAGGCTCATCATACATTGTATGTAATGATCTAGTTGATATCATTTTGCTCTTGATTAGAATACAGTTTATTCTCCTCAAATTTATTTGTCTCTCTTTTGTGCTATTCAATGTGCTCTTGATCTTGGCTATTTTCAATAAATTCTTTCATGGCATCAGAGCCATTAGGGCTTCATTGAGTAGTCTATTTGGAGACATTTTGAAGCATTCTATTTTCGGATCTAGAGAGCTACAAAAATTGGAGGCATCTTATAGCGATTTTGACCTCATTGTTGTGTCCGAGAAACCATTTCCATAAATCTCGAGTATAAATTCGACCTATTTTGGAGAAAATAAATTTCGGGGCTTAGAGGAAAATTTTTACCCAATTTGGGCGGTATGGTACAATTTTGCAAATAAAAATATATATTTTAATTTTTCTGTGAATTGTATTATTTCATATTTTTTTAAATCGCAACTTAAAAAAAAATTCAATCGTAAAAGTTTTCATTTTAAAAAATTAAAAAAAAAAAAAAAAATGTTTTATGTAGGGGGTTCCCCCTGCCACCATACCACCTCATTAATTTTGAAGGGTCGATCGACCATACCCCAACGGTGGTTGTTCATCCGTCCCCAGCACTACCGGCTGCCTCCCATCGACGACCACATTGCCACCGAATTTCTCGTTGGTCTGCCGCTCCACGCCTTAGCTCCCAACATCGTCGCTTTGATTGTATCCTCCCTACGTTGGTCGTACACCGACAACTTCCACCAGTGACCACCTGCTCCGGCAAGTTCACGTCGGCTCTGCACGACCACCACCTGCTTCGGCAGGCCCACCTCCTGTAGTACCCACCGCTACTAGCCCCGACTGTCCTCCTGTTGGCGTTTGTCTTCTTGGTGACTGCCAACACCTCTACACATGTGGCAACACACCACCGGTCCACCTTTGCACACTCAGCGTCCGGATCCTCTGCGACAACACAACCAGGTCATCATTGTCGCTGTCATGTGGCATATAGTCATTCACTCGTACACGTTCAGTCAGTAGTACAAATGACCAATCAGTTGCCTAGTCACTAGGCACACAGGACATATAGATCAACATACTGTATGCCCTGTCAGCACCCAGTTGATGCCAAATCATCCTGCCATGTCAAATCTGTACCTATGCCAACTCATCAGTATAGATTCCAGTCAATAGGTACACTCAGCCGCTACTTCAGCGTACGACCAGCCTAGTCAGCCCACAACAAAATATGTATGTGCATGCCACATTGTCTGCCACGTCATACTTATGTACTGCCACATCAATCGTATGGAACCAATCAAAGCTTGACACGTCAGCAAATTCGTATAGTCATGCAAGGGGTGCGATGGCCTGATGACGGTCATACAACTGTCAAATTTAACCTCGTAAAATGTTGATGTCAGCACTGTGTCAACAATTTTTGAAAATTTATCAACCCCCTCTCATTGAGCTTTTTGGTTTCACAGGCCAACTTTGGAGGCCCATAACTTGCTCATTTTAGCTGCTTTTTGGTGCAATTTTTTTTTAGTTGGGCTAATTTTTTGTGCTCTTTGCAATGGTGGTGGAATTTTCTGATTTTGATGGACAAATTTTTCATAATTTTCAATTTTTCATGACTGTACCTGTCCAATCCTCAAATTTGCAACTTCAGAAGCTTCGTTTGGGGTCATATGACCTTTTTAGGTGCCGTTTTTTTTTAAAGTGCATGATTTTTCATCTACTTTCACGTGGTGCTGTCTGTTTTTCACTATTTTGAGTAGAAGTTGTACTTTCAATATTTGGTCTTTTTTGGCCTATTTGATACTTGTATTTTGCTTGGATCTTAGTTTAGATCACTTGCAGTATTTGTTGTGGTCTCCTATAACTTATTTAAGGTAGTTGTAAAGTTGAAGTCAGAAGTCCACTTTTCCCTTTTTGGCAAGTAGCCCATTGTACACACACTAACTATAAAGTGTCAAATCATCATTTTGGGGGGGGGTTCTTGATTGAGTAATTTGGGGGGGGTGTTTTGTGTGATTGTGCCTCTCTTTTCTTAGTGCTCTTTCATTTTGTTGCTATAGGTTCTCCTAAATTTCCACTTTTAACTCCACATAACTATGCCTCTTGGAAAATTGATACATGGAGTAAGCTAATGAAAAAATGATTCTCACTATATTAATGGAACGATAACTGCACCAACTAATCCTAAATTTGACCTCAATGCTCACATGGAATGGCTCACTAAAAACATTATGGCTATTGGCACATTGAGGAAATACATATCAAAGGATCTCATCTTTCACACTAACAAGTGTAAAACAGTTAAGGAAGCATGGGATGTCTTGGGAAAATTGTATGGGCAAATTGATGAGATTAAAGGCTATCAACTTGATAATGATCTCACCATGTTTGATCCCAAGAACTTTGATACAATCCAAGATTATGTTACCAAGGCAAATGAGCTAAGAGCGCAATTGAAGGATTGTGGCATTGGTAAGAAGGATGTGCAGTTGGTCTACAACCTTTTGGGAAAGCTTCCATTTGAGTATGCATCATTTTTTTCTAGCTTCCAAAACCATCGCTTGACAGTGGGTAGTTCATCCACTATGCCTACATTTGATGCATTCACAGAAATGTTTATGTTGGAGCAATCTAAGTTGTTGAGCATGGGGATTCTCAAATCTTCAAAGTCACAAGCTTTGGTGGCTAATAAAGGTAATCAAGAGAATCAAAGAAAGAATTCCAACAAGAAGCAGAAGCAGTTCAAGCCTAAGACACAACAAGATGGAGCACAATCTTCCTCTCCACAACAAAAGGATTCTACTTCCTCGCCTAAGGGAAAATTATATAAGCAGAGGTTTTGTTCTATTGCAAGAAGAGTGGTCATGATGAGCATTGTTGCCACACTAAGAAAATTGATGAGTTGACCAATATCCTCAAGAAGAAGAACATTGATTTACCATCCACTTATAAGAAGAAGGATTCATCTCCTTCCCCTTTCTCACAATCAAAAGGTTGGGGACAATCTCTTTGTGCTACTACAAGTCATGATTCAAGGAGATGGCTTCTAGATTTAGGGGCTTCTCATTATATGGCATCTCTGCAGTCTATGTTCTCTTCATTTGAGCCTTGTCACATGCCCCCTATTTTGATGGGCAATCATACATACATGAATGTGATTGGGAAAGGATCTATTGCCATTGGGGATAACTCCTTCAATGATGTGTTGTGTGTACCCCATTTGACAAACAATCTTCTTTCCATCTATCAAATCACTCATGGGGCAACAAGGAAAATTGTGGAGTTCACACCTAATTTAGTTATCATTAGAGACTTGGAGACTAGAGGTATCGTTGCTACATGGGTGGTGGATCATGCATCTCGGTTGTATTCCTTTGTCAAATTTGTTCCTATTGATGACGATAATTCTTCACATGATGATCACACTTATTATGATGGTTCAGATATTGAGGAGAACTTTGGATACTTGAACTTGGGGACTCTCACATGTGGCCTCGATCTTGGTTCACATGATGATCACACTTATTTCACATCTTGGTTCAGATATTGAGAACTTTTGATACTTGAACTTGGTTCACGTGATGATCACACTTGTAGTCGAGACCCATCTTGTATTGCTTAGTTGCATTGTAGACTTAAGTGCATTCCCCTAAGTTGCACTTAAGGGGGGGTGTTGGTGTAATTATTTATTCATCTTGGATATAATTACGCTTTACTTAAGATTACTTAGGTACGTGCATAACATTGTAGTTTGCATATGAGACACTTAGGGAGATATGCATACATTGGGAGTGTGTATGTAGGAGAATTTCCACTTTTTATGATGTGATCTTGTTGTTACATTCCACCTTTGGTGGGTGATCCACCTCTTGTGGAATATTTTACTATTTCTCCTACCTACTCTTATTTCTCCTACCTACCCTTGCATCTCATTGAGCCACATGTCATAATTGTGTGCTCTCTTGTCTCTTAGCCTTGCCTTTATAAGCAAGCTCATCATACATTGTATGTAATGATTCAGTTGATCTCATTTTGCTCTTGATTAGAATACAGTTTATTCTCATCAAATTTATTTGTCTCTCTTTTGTTCTATTCAATGTGCTCTTGATCTTGGCTATTTTCAACATATTCTTACAAGATGCATGAACAAAACATATGCCAAAAAAATTCTCATCATTTCTAAGCTCAACCCAAACTATTCTATTTTAAAAAGAAACATGCTATGACTAAAAAACATTGAGATAAAAAAGAAGATTGAAGGGGATGGAGACCCCTCTTTCCCTTTTACATGTTTTGAGGAAGAACAATTGCATTAGGCTAAACGACTTTGCAAGCACATTTGAAATTAAAACTATCAAAGTTCATCTCCTGTAAGAAAATACAATCTAGATTTGATTTAAACTTACACAAGGATTTAGCCAAATATTTTCTATCGTGAACTTCAAGCCTCCTTACATTCCAGCTTGGTATAAAGAAACTAGGTTATTGATTGGGAGGACAATTAATTCCCCCTTTAGCCATTCTTTTAAAAAGGAAAGAGAGAGCATTTTTATTCATCATACTACTTAAAGAACCAAGTTTCATCACTAACAAACCACCCCTTTTTGCCCATTTAAAACAATATCAACCACTCCTAACTAATCAATTTTGAGAAAGAGTTTTCTACCGTTTAAAAGCATTTTTTGCCCCTTTAGAACCATATTAAATAACATTCAACTCTTTATTAATGTTTTGTATTGAAGGATTGACTTTGTTAGATTTCACAATAGGGTGATATGATTTTTCTTGACATTCAAGGACTCTTATATTATTATAATTCAAATCAGCAATATATGAAGGATGCTTTAATTCAATGGGACACTCATCAACAATATCATTCTTAATATATTTAGCTTGAATAATAATATAATATGCTTGATTTGCCAATGTTTGAACCACCATCTATATTCATATAACTATTAACAATGTGAACGCCATTATTACCTACAATAATATTTCATTTAGAATTTTTTGTTTAAGAGAGGACAACTCATTTTTAGTCCTTCTTATAGAAGAAACAATCAATTAGCTCTCCCAATCTATTATTTTTTCAAGTAAGTATAAGTACACACACACACACACACACACACACACACACACACACAAAGATATATACATACAACTACCTCTAAAAATTGCAAGATCGAAACCCTAAAAATAACCTAAATTTTAGAAAGAAGCCTTATCACATCCCAAAACTAAAACCTTTTGTAATGGTGAGAAAACTAGGGTTATGGTTAAATTAAAATAATAAAACCACTAAATGACCTAATTCACCATTACATTAGGGAAAGATGGAATTTGATAGATCTAGGCTTGATAGACCAAGATTCTGATCAAATTCTAGACCTCCTAAATGGGGCTCTTCTTGAATCCGAGTAGAAGAGGATGATTTGGATCTATTCCTAGAAGTTCAAATTGATTTTTTGGGACTATGTTGTTGGTCGTCTTGGTCCTCTGAATTTCTCGCCATCAAAAGGTGAACCTGTTCATCTTTGCAAATCATGTTGATCCTCCCGAATGCAACTCTGTACCTACTTCCTACACAAAAAGATGGGGGAAATTGTTGGGAATAGGGGTTTGCCTTTGGTCAAACCCTGGTTTTGGAATTAACCATGAAATTGAATTGAAAATATAAATGAAGTTATAAAATACTTTCCTTTTGAGGGAAAAACTGAAAATGAATGAAAACCTAATGATATACCTTTAATGAAGTTTTATTTGTCTTCACAAGGAATTAGGGTTTCATGTAGATAGTCTTTAAAAAACATAGAACATGAATCACATTTCCAATGCTTGAATCTTGACTTCACTTCTTCTTCAATACTTGATAGAAGATTGATTGCTTGCTCACTTGAATTTGCTAGGGTGTAATTGAGATCTTGAATTCATTCGATGATTGCTTAGATTTTGAATTGAGAAGGGTAGACCTCCTTTTATGCTTGCTGGTTGAAAAACAAATTGAATTTCCGACATAGCTGACATGGGATCTAGGTCCCCGTCCAAATTAGGTGACCGTTGTGAGGCCCCAAGATGGGCCTTTTTTGAGAGGACAATGGCATCCAACACCATGGTCCTGGAAATCAGGGCTCCAGGACCAAAGGGAGATAGTGTAGACGGTGTAAAATTGTGTTTGATAGTTGGTGTGAGCAGAATCAATGCTTTAGTCAAGCATTAGAAGATGAACGCTAAAGTGAAGCCTAAGTGAAAACAAAATTGTAAGCGACTATAATTTAAAACGTTACACCTTTGAATGAGCATAATCAAAACTTAATACTAAAAAAAATCCCAAAACAAAAAAAAAACTTTAGTACAAAATTAAGACTACAAAGACAAAAGGGAACCATGAAACAAGTGGAATCAAAAGTTAGGAAAAAGAAAAAAAAATTACTATCCGTCTTTGCATCATTCTATACTTGATTTCAAAAGTATCTTAATTATTGACTTGACATTTAATGGTATCACTTGACTAGTTTTTTATTATAAGTTTCTTTTTAATCACTTAACAAATCAATATGGCCTTTTGTTCTATTGAGATGTGATACTAGTTGGGTGAACTATATGTTAATTTTACTCTTTTATCTTTATGACTGATCTTTTAAAGTCTAGTGAGCACCTATAAGTTTCCAGGCATTTTGACAGAGATATGGCATGCAACCAACTTAAACTCTTTGCCAGCTGTTATACAAATTTTCGACCAGCTTTTCTTGTTTATTTTTGGGATGCCTCTTCACTAGCTGTAGGTATTTTCTATAAAGTTCTATTTGCTGTTATAACTGTACATTGCTGTAATGTAGACACCATATGCTGGTGTCTTAATTTTAATTTTAAAAACTGTTTAAAAAGCCCTCATTTCTGGATATTTTAGGTGTTTAAGTTATGTAAAAATCTGTTTTGAATTTATATGCTTGCTGCTACGTTTTGCTTTTAAGTTGCATTATTTAAATCTGATAAAAATATTATGTCTGCATTATTTCTGGCAGTATAGGCTTTACAAAAGGCATCCCCTGTTCTTTATACAGTGTAGAGTTTGTTGTAAAGTTTATCATAATCTTGTTTTTGGGCTGGAGAAGAAAAAGTTTGTTTTTTTAATGTACAGTAGAGTTTGCTTTAAAACCCTTATGTTCAAAATCAAGTTTTTACACGTATAAATGTTCTTTTATTATGTCAAAATGGTTAAGAAATAAATTATTCAAAATCAAGTTTAAACATTTTTGACAATGATAATTTGATTATGTTCAAGTCCTCTGATTTTATTCTTATTATTTTATTAAAGATAAAAAGGTGAAATTATTAAAAGAGCTCTATCCCTTGTGTACAAAGTATGAAAGATAGGTTAGTGAAGTCCAACCAACAGCCAAAAGTATAAACAAAGGACAAGAAATAAAAAGCTGCAAAATATCAGCAAACCATCAATCCACAGCCCAAGGAGCTGAACACCAGAGACATGGCAACAGCCCAAGGCCTACAAAGACTAGTCTGGTCAAGATGGTTTGAAAAATGTTCTGAGGAGCACTAAACAACCCATTCCTAAGGAGCCAATATCCTTGATTCCCAATCTTGATAGCCTCCCTTGACAAAAAAGAAGCAAAGAGCTAAGTTTCTTTGTTGATTCCAGCATCCTTCTTTCTTCATTAGGACTAGGCACCCCATGCAACACAATCAATGACATGGCTCAGCCTCCCCTTATTCACCATACACCTTGATTAGCTCGTCGGAAATTGCCTGCTGTCCTTTGAGCACAAGGGAGAGCTTTTTTCCTCCATACCAGCTGCAAGTGCCTAACTTTGCTCTTGTTGAGAAGAAGCCCTAGTTATATTATCATTTATATGCAAAGATCCTGTTTAACAAAGACCTTAATGGAAAAATTTTATGAAGATCTTAATGGAAAAAAATTATAATGGAGGCCTTAATATAGAAATGGGCATAATTTAGAACCTGTTCACTTCACAAAAAAGTGTCACCAAAATACAGCTCCTTTATAATCAACTTTTAATGTAATCTTCAACTCATAGTTTAACCAAAACAAAATAGTTGTAGAATTATGTCCTTTACCTTTTATAAGATCATATAATTAACAAAGACAACTATCGAAACGGCTGAATGGGTGAATACATAATGTTTGACATTTATATAAGTTGTTAGCTTTAAAGAAAGTATGCAACGTAAAGTGACTTAGGTTACAAACCATTCGAGCCAAGAACTTACATGCTATTCAAGACACCTTATTAACATCGAAACCACCTAGAATGCAACTCATATAATTTACTTTTAGTGGTTTTTGTGATTGGGACTGTGGTTTCATGATTGAATTGGTGCATAATGTGCAAATAACACAAGTTTCTTACTAGCTGTAATGTCAGGACTAACTTTTTTATAACTTCAAAAGTTACGAAAGGCAACAAAGAAGGCACCAAATGGTTGAAACCATATATCAGAGGTAATCTTTGTTAGGGTGTTATTGTGCTATTCATTTGATCCTCTACTTTTCCTGATTATTTTTTTTCTTTCTTTTTTTTGGCGTTTCTGGTTCAGATTACTTCTTAATTGCATTTCTTGTATACATTACAGAAAGAGCATGGATTCAGTACTTTCTATGCCCAGCAGATTCAGCTCGCTGGATTGAAGTCAGATTCTTCCTTCTTCCCAGGAAGACTTGGGAGAGTGCTTGACCTTTGAAAACTGCTGTCAAAATTCTAATCATTGGAGCTCCATATGCATTTATATATATGTCATAGAGTGAATGGCAGCAAGCTAGATTACATAATACCAAATGAGGGCATACCAGCAAAATGCCTTGATGATGAATGCTATATAGTGGTAACTTTTATTCATATCCCAGGGATTTGCCTTATTGATGGTCCTATTAAGAGCAAAATGAATATCTCTGTATTCCAGCCAGCATGGATGGATTGTGGCACTGAGGAGGCCTGGGGCCTGGGCACTGTCTGAGCTCGGGGATGTATCTGCCTTTCTCGACTGTCTTCTGTTTCTTCATCCTCACTGGTGGGGAGTTTTCGCTCCCGTGGTCTCTGGTGCTTTTTGGTCTTTTTTTCCCTAAATTCTTGAATTCCTCTTCTGCTAGCCTTCAGGCTTATGGGGATTTAATCCTGTAGTTGTTTTGTCATGGTGCATTTCTGTATTGGTATTGTATTGTTTCTATTTTCAAAAGTGAGAAGCCCAATAGAACCCTCATATTCTATTTAAAAAAAAAACATGAATCTCTGTATTAACTCATTAGCTTACAGATTGTTATGCAGTAGCCAGAGAATACCATATAAAGAAGTGAACATAAAATCAAAGGATTACAGAATTGAGTTCATTCCAAAGAATTGGAACAAAATCCATTCACATAATTTGTAAAGAATGTCTTCCAATGACAAAATGTTCTTTGAACACTTAATATCCATAGGATCTTTCATTTGCAGCACTATGCAGACAGATGTATTACCCAAGTAACAGGGGAGCAAATCCTTGCTAAAGGTACATAATGAAAGATGAACTTACCAACAAGAGTATTATCATATGAAAGACTTTACTATATGGGTGCCTTTGAGACAATCCCAATGATGTGGACAAGAATACAACTACTACATAAAAAAAATCATCTTGAGACTACTTGTATTAGAGTGCTAAAAGGTTCTTGCACTCCTGCACAGTGGGCACATGACCTTTGTCAAATGCTGGGGAATTCGAAGCAGCCTATAGGGCTTGTTTAACAAAATAGGAGTACACCTCACTTCAAAGTTAGAACTATGGCCTTATCTTCAGTATGTCTAAATAGGCAGTTTCTTGTTCGAGTGCTTTGTAACTTCTACAAATTGGAGATATGTCGAGATCATAGACAAGTACAGGTTAGTAAACACATTAGAATCATCCACTCAACTGCCAGAAAAAATCTTGAACTTGAATATAAGGCAGTGGCAGAAGAGTCTCTAATCCCAATGAGGAAACGACAATCCCCAATTGAGGGATCCACAAATGTTATCATTCCAAGCCCATTGAAATAGCAGCTTTTTTCTGCTTGATTCTGTTGTTGGTAGTAGCTGTTGAAAGCATAAGAGACATTGCCTATTTCTCCAATGGCATTGCATGAGCCTCCATAAAGCAATCTTGTGCAATCAACACTTGAGCATGCAAGTTGCACATAGTTTGAAGCACTCGACAGGTCGCGGTTGGCATTTGCAACACACCATCTAGAAGGCAGGTATGGGACATTTGCAGCATTCACCAGACCTTTGGATCCTTGGCCCAACTCAAGGTGGTATTTAGCCTGGCCATCAAAGGTATATATACCCCAATGCCTTTCAAAATTCCCAGGCATGACACTCTTTTGGCCCTCGTCCAGAAGACCAAATAGATATACTTCAATTGGGGGAACACCAGGTCTGAGAGGTGTTCCCTTGTTGCTCAGTACATGGTCCACCAATCCTTGGTTGAATCTTTTTGCATTGCTGATATTTGCAACAATGGTCCCATCACTTGGCCATCCAATTTCTCCAACAATGATTGGAATTTGGCCAAAGCCAATTCTATCTAAGGCTGCCACAAGGGTATCGAAATTTCCATCAAAGGCATTAGTATAAACATTCTGCCCATCAACCACCGGATGAGTACTGTTATCAAAAAAAGCATAGTCTGCTGGAAACTCTGCATTCCCATAAAGACTTAAGAAAGGGTAAATGTTAACGACAAAAGGAGATCCATTCTTGCTAAGAAAGGAGACAAGCTGAACCATAGTTGGGCTCACATCTGGCCTGAAGGTTCCTTGGGAAGGTAAGTCGGACTGGTAAGCATCTGCATTACATGGAACCACAACTTTCACCAGGCCTGCGAGATTTGCCTTTGTAAGAGCCTGTTGCACATTGATCACAGCAGGAACTACAAATGATTGAAATTGCCCTTGGTAACTGGAAAGAAATGGTTCATTACCAACTGCAACATACCTATACACGTGCATTCAAGAACCAACGAATCAGTATGCAGTATAAACTTGAATATATAAAATGCAAATATTGATCACAAGTGTGAGAAGTCATTTGCTTGGGAAGAGTTAATTTTTTCCTCACTATAGTGTAACAATCGTCTGCTTGGTTTCTTCAGGACAACACTAATCATGGTTCCTAGTAAGCAAATCCAGGATTCAAGCCAATCCAAAATATGATAGGTCTTACTTAGAAGAAACAAGATAGTGCAAAGGAAAAGGAAATGCATATTTATTTGTTGCAGCTTACAGGGTTGGAAGAAGGTTAGAGAGTCAATGACCCTCTTGAATCTCCAAATAAACAACACATCAGATATAATATCCTAAAACCATTAAATCTGCTACCAATCATGATAAACTAAACAATACAAAATAATGCACGTCTGTTAACCTATCATGGACAGAATAGACAGATTTATTTGTCGTAAGAAAACTGTAGTACTTCATCTGTACTTCAAGCTAAATGAGGTTATCTCAAAAATCTAATGCCAAAAGCAAAGATAGTTTGAAAAAAGTAATAAATGGTCTTGAAAAATCCACAGGATGGGGTCCAAGTTGTCCCTCTCTGTAGTGACAGGTAAACCTAGGGAAAATATTGTGATGCTGATAAGTGGTGTGATCAGTACTCTATTCATTGTGGTACCCTTTGAGACCATTGTCTATCCAGGGATCACAATGTACGTTTGACTGTATTTTTTTAATTATTAATTGACAATCAGAACAAAGGTGCATTGTGATCCCTGGACAGACGTTGCCCTCTTTGGATATGCCTCGATACCTGTTGCTTTGATAAACCTAGGGAAATATTGTGATGTTGATAAGTGGTGCAACTAGTGTACAAATCATAGTTCAAAACACGTAACGTGGCAAAACTTAATCAGATCCAATTTTGACTTGGACTTGGTGACTAAGAAAAAACTTGGCAAATTAAAACATGGTTAAAAACTTAAAAACCATTAACTCGGTAAAACTTGGCTAGGCAAGATAATGAGCGATTTACAAGTCTGCAAAAATAACTTGATGGGTACATGGTGAGATTTTGATCTATGGTGCAAACTATTGACCATGGTACTCTTTGGGGAGGTCCTCGTACCTGTTATTATAAAAATTAGAGGCAAACATATTTAGGCATTTTTTCCTATGGATGGAATTTTAGGCATCTGAACATAGATCCTGTTTCCTGTTCAATCTATAAGATAACTATTTTAAACTCTCCCATCCTTGATGTTTGTCGTTTCGTATTTGACCGGTTGTGAAATTTTGCTGAACCACTGTTGTCCTTCCTCTGTTGTGCATACTGCATAGCACATATTTAATATTTCATAACAAGTCTTAATTTGAGTAACACGCACAATACCAAGAGCAAAAATCTAAATGCATTGGTCTCCAAACCACTTTGCAATGACAAAATGGTTTTACCATTCTTTGGAGATTCTTGTTTTAATGTTGTTCTCCAATTCTGATTATAATCTTCAAGCTCATGCTCTGCATTAATGGCATTTAAATTTCATATTTAAAGAAATCTGCATAAACCTCATAAAATAGGTTAAAGAAAGCAACCACATTCAATCGAAATTCTTTGGGCAATTACGACTGTAGTTGGAGTCCCATTCCTCAATCACTTTATTCGCAGTTCCATAACATCCCGTGTCCACTTTCAACAAGCTAGCAGCTACAGATAATCCTGCAAATTTTATATAACAAACGTGCGGAATGTCTGACCCATGCAAATATATCTGATGGGGTAATACTCCATATATTCCAGATCAGCATCCACGTAAAGCAAACACGAATTGCTATTGTTGCTGCATTTGGTATAAAGGGAATTCCCGTCTAGGGTTGAAATGGAAACAGTTGCACCAATACTAGCTCAAATCTCATGTGGTCATGCAAGTTATTGCAGATGGAGTTACATCAAAGGCCTACAATCCATTGCAAAGCATGGATTTGCCCTCCTCCCAGCCGTGCATAGACTATGGGTTGCGCATACGTTACCCACTGCCAGACTGAACTTGTGTCCCCAAGATGGACAACAATTCTTCACCTTTCAGTTCACCCAAGTCTGCAAATCATACTTCTAGTAAAAAACCTAGAGGTTTTACAATGCCTTTGGAAGCTTAAGGCTACTATGGCACCTTGCGGTGGCCCTTTCTGATAAGTGGGCTATACCCTCTTTTGGTGTGCGTAGAGGTCAGTTTAGTGGCCATTCACAGGGCTACGGCAATTCTCCAGAATTAGGTGTAATTCCTAGGTCATTGGGATGGCCTACCTCAGGCATGTCCATATCTAAGCTTTGAACTTTGGCATCCACAGAAGCATGAGTTAGTGTTTGAACCCTGATCTTCATCAACTCAAAATTTAGAAGAAAGAAAAAAATCTTCCAGCGAACATAGTGACTTCAACAATCAAATTTTCTAAAATTTGACAGAATGTGCTCACATGTAGATATGTGCCAAGATAGTCCACAACAACCGTAACAACTACTTGTAAATGGTGAACTGAACAGATTAGGAAATCTGGTATAAAAGAGGTCATATGTCAATAACACAGTATTACTTGAGTCTTAAAGAGTGCATGATTTGTCTAAGAGACCAGCATGACCAGAACGAAAGATGAAAACCCACAATCTCATAAAATAAGAGAGTATATGTTATAATAGACGGTTCCAATGTATGTTTATGGAAGGGAATGTAATACGACCAAACAAACCAACACGACATGTTCTGAAGTGGGCCATAAATATAGATAACTTTCTCAATCTGGTGAACACAATAAAGAAAGATCCTAGATCAAGGAGCGACAGTATTCCTGTTTACCTGAATGCCAAGTTCAACATCTGTGCTAAGTACATAATGGTCTGATTTTCCCATGGTAGTCTTAAAATCTAGGATCCATATCATTAGCTTTCTGCGCTGATCACAACATGATACATACAGATGACAAATACTTGAAAAAGGGTTCAAAACTATAGTTCCTGAGAACCAATCAGTCAAAAACATTCATTGAAAGTAAATATTTACCTAATATCAACGCCCCCTCTGAAGGCATATCTAGTGACGTTATCATGAACCCACATGTCTGCAGCTGCAGAAGAGACGCTCATAATCCTCAACATGTCATTTGGAATGCCCACCATGACCTGAATACCAGAGCCCACAAGAGCCTCTAAAACCAAGGGATCTGCATCAAAAAGCTTCACCTTCATAATATTATTGGCCCTTAGAAGCCTCACAACAATAGGGGGAGGGAGTCTATGTGCTGATATGGTGCCCCAGTTGACACCAATGTCTACTGCCTGCACACTGGAACAAATCCACATGATCCATGCTAACACTGCCAGTGTTCTTGCACTGTATACCAACTTCACCATCTTCTGTGTAGATTGTAAGTATCCAAACTCATTGCAGTTCATGCCTTCTCTGTGTATCCTAGTGCATCTGCAGTTTATGCCTGTGTGATAAGCATCTGATTCACATTTGGGGGTGTAAATGAATGAGGATCATGTGCTGGTTTGAAATAATGTCTTTGCTGCTTTGCTTTGGTTGTGTGCAAAGTCTCTATCAGTGAAAATGATTCACCACCTTTGCATTGGATATTGGGCCCAACTGCAAGTTTAATTTAAAAGGTTTTTTTAGAATTGAATGAAAGGATTCTGTATTTCAGGAATAAACTTTTCATCTACTTTTATGCAACATTAGGCTTTATCAAAGGGACCAAACTTCTTATTAGTTGTCTAACATGCTATCATAAAGGTTATTATATATAATTTTATTTGTTAGGTAGGTGAACCTTTTCTGTTGGGAGAGGGGTATAACACTAGAATCATGATGTTTGTTTTGTCTTTAAAGTAGAGTTATATGAGAAAAAGCCTCCCTATTAAGTAGCATTTTAGGGTAGGTATTGTTAGGTGTAATTGTATAATATAAATTTAATAAATTATTAATAAAAAATTAAATTAAAAATAAATAATAAACAAAAATTAAGAGATTTTATACTTACTCACAATTGTCTTATGACATAAAGATTATTAAATATTTTATATTCATATAAGCCAAAAAAAATTAGAATTATCAATCATAACATATCAAAGAATAAATAGATATTTAAATGTATAATGATCATATGAAGACTATTGATCAATATATCCAAAAATATGACATAAAGATTATAAAATATTTTATATACATGTAAGCCAAAAAAAAATAGAACTATCAGCCATAGCATATCAAAGAATTTATAGATATTTAAATGTATAATGATCATATGAAGACTAATGATCAAAATATCCAATATAAAGATTTCTTGTTAAATAATCAATAATTATAAGATACTTTAAATATTATATAAATATTTAGATATTTAATGACCATAAGAATTAAATAGAACTATCAGTCATAGCATATCAAAGAATATATAGATATTTAAATGTATAATGATCATATGAAGACTAATGATCAAAATATCCAAAAATATAAAGGGTTCTTGTTAAATAATCAATAATTATCAGATACTTTAAATATTATATAAATATTTAGATATTTAATGACCATAAGAAAAAGATTAATGAAATAACTATTGTCATTTATGGGTTTTATGCAGGGATCCCAAAAAATAAAATTCAAGATAGAGGTTCTTAGTCACATATTCATTTGGGTAATTTTAAAAATATTAAAAATTGGTATTATCGTAATTAAAGGTCTTAAAAGTTTTAAAATATAACTTTTAGTTTCATGAGAGTTTTTTTCACATTAGATACTTAAAATATTTAACAGATTTAATTTATAAAGTAGGTACATTATAATTTTGAAAAATATATATTTTGTATCTTTTAACTTTCCTTTTGAGTCCATTTTAATGGGGTTATCTTTAGTACAATGACTTGTCTATAAGTAATATATTGAAATATAAAAGTTGGTAAATAACTTGAACATAATTTGATTCCATCTACACATCTTTAGAGAGATCAACTTTGATTCTTAGTCCATTCATTCATTTATTGAAGTGAAAATGGCAAATTATGGAGGTGATTTACGTTAGTTTTGCAAAATGCAAAAAATGAACTCTAAAATTGCAAACTCAAACATAATTTTTGGGTCATTGTTGACTTCAACTAATTACTTGTTATGTGATAATTAGAGTGCAAAAGCCATCAACTTGTGTGCTAGAATGTTACATATTTAAGGACAAACCTTAATTCATTTCAAACCATCATGAAATCATCTATATCAAAGAGACATCCTAGGACCTTGGAGGATAATAGCATCAACAATACATCATCATCTTACACCAACTCTTAGGCATCACAACTTGTTTTCTTGAAATCTTCAATCATTATCAAGCAAGATCCTACTTGGTATGTATTAACACCACCCCTCTCAAAAGTCGGTAGTAGATATTATGGAAACAAGTCCTTGACATAAAAAATCAACAAAGTTTAGATATGTGAACTAGGTTTAGATGTACATATACAGTTCAAATCCACGCACACAAAGATCGATTCCACAATTGTAGAAGTGAACGTGAGCATCAGATAGAAGACACACTAATACAAAGTCAAGCATATGATATCACATAAGGTTCTAATAAATTGATTATCATACATCTAACATAGATAATCTACTTCAAGTTTCTAAAACAAAATCTTTATTTATTTAATTTTGAACATTTATTTCATTTCATTTAAAATTCTCAACTTTAAATTGTAGAATTTAAGTAATTGTCTCAACTTTTAAATTGTAGAATTTAATTGTCTTGCTTTCAAGTATAAACAACATCCATATAATAAATCAACTCATTTCTACATAAACATTATAAAATTGTCACTATTAATTGATTATACATCAATGTAGAAATGCCACATCTAAATCTAAATAATTGTTAATCTAAACTCAATATTGAAAGCGAATAATAATACGAAGATAGAAAAAATTTATACTTTGATTGATTTATCCATTCTTAAACATTCTCAATCCATTTTCAACCACCCATTACTAAAATATTTTCTTATGCAATCTCATTAACATTAAACATTGTAAAAAACAAGCATCCATTTATTTTAATATAATATAACTACCAAATAATATACTAAAATATAACCTTCACAATGTGAGCCCATAATATGAAACTTGAGTATCTAAAAAAGAGAGTTCTAGATAAGATTATTTAGTTTATTAGATTCAATGGAAAAAGAAAAGAAATAAAATGAATTAAAAAACACAAATAAACATTATGAGTTGAGCTATGACATCAAGCTTTAGTCATGTCTAAGCCACATGCACTCACTCATATAATAATTTGATTCCATCTTCTTTAGAAGTTTGAGTCATGATAGTACATGTACTTCAACCAATCTTGGATTGTCTTACTTTTGGGAAAACTTTAAGCACACTTTCGGTGTTAGAAAGAGAATAAGTTTGCTTTCTCCTTGGTAATTATTTTTCTTGCTTCCCCCACCAAGGGGGATGAGTAGGTGAATGTTTTGAATAATATTTATGAGTGATTAGTTTAAGGAATTTAAGAATAGTAATAAAGTTGTTTTATGTGTAAATATTCTTAATAATTATTGTGAAAAGGTATGGAAATTTGATTTATAAGATTCTTTCAATAGTTTTTACATTTTATGATTATGAGAGTCCACTAAGTGATTCATCATGATTTTGATTTAAAATTTTGTTTTAATTTTTATAATTTGTAAAATAATGAATGCTGAAAGAGTTATCTTATATATTTATATTAGATAATATTACATATGTTTTTTATTATATAGGTAAGGAAAAGGACCTGATCTTTCGTAAAGGCGGAACAACAAACTTATCAAAAAACAACAACCAACATCAGTATAGTCAGAAGTACAAAATTAGAGGTGTCATGATTATACTAATAAGTAAATTCAAGTAAGAGTTATGATTAAAAAAATAAATAAAATTATATTGGTGTAATTTGTATGTCCATGTAAATTCCCATTTAGTTTTGGTTTGACTATACTTGATAAGTAACTTCAAGTAAAAATTATGATAAAATTATTTTATTTGTAATGGTGTGATTTGTATGTCCATGTAAACTCTCATTTAATTTTGGGTTTATTTTTGGAGAATCGCTTAATACAACTACATTTTAACGAATGGTGTAATCTTGGTTGAATTTGGGATCATTTCTTGATCCTTCACCTATTCCTATGTATCTATCATTTATCTTGCTTAGTATTTTGGGCTTTATGTTTAGACATTCATTCTTACATGGATTTTATTGTTCTCTTATCCTAGGATAATCTCATGCATGTAGATCTAACCCCTAAAAGTCTAGTCAACTCTTGTCTAGTTTTATTCTAGTCATGAATTGACATGGTGGACATTTCATGTGATTAAGTTCTATGGAGCATATGTAGATGCATTCAAAATACATTCAAATTATCATTGAGCATCAAGAACACATGATTCACATTTAAGGAGCATCCTCCATAGTAATCTTTTGATTTAAAACACTATAAGGAACCTAAATTTGCATTAATATTCCAAAACATTTGCATGGCTACTGAGTGTTGTCCTTGATCATTTTCATGACCACAAAACTCGACCTTTCTATTGAGTGGAACTAGGAGAACTTGACCTAGTGATCCAAAATCCTCCCTAAGCTATCTTTTAATATTGGCAATGCTTAACAATGAAAGAGATGTTGACTTCAAGGAAAACTAAAGAATAGAAGAGCATAATTTCCTAGGTCATATCTTTGTTCACAGAAGTGGCCCAAATTTGCATAATTGACCTTGAAAATAAACATAGTTTTGTATAAATTTTCAAATGATGTACTAAACAAAATACCAATATTAGTAAATCTAGAATCATTAAAATCTACAAGTTGCATGAAAATGTATTCATTAATATTAGTTAATGGGCTAGGTGCATTCCTCCTTTGCATTTGTTTCCTTAAAACAATATTAATTGTTCAATTATCACTTTTGAAACTAAAATTAATTAATCTAGATCAATTTATGTCACATTGTATACATTTTATTTATTATCCTCAATTAGACATAGAGAAACATTATTTTCCTTAACATTTTGAGTAAACCCATTTGATATTAACTCCCTAAGGTTTGACCTTAAGGCTATACCTTCATTGTCTTCCAAAGTTTCATATCTATATTTCTTTAATACATTATCATTTTTAGATTTTGTTAGACTTTTACTCTTATTTATTATTGATTCATTATTATATCTTTTTTTCTAAATTTTGTGGCTTTATTGTATTACTTTTGCCCACCCTTAATGTTCGTATTATTATGTCAATTTGTTTAAATCAACCTACATTGTGTAGAGACTTAATACTTCATTTTAATCTAGTTGTCTTTAGAGTTGGAGATGTTATCTTTAAAGCTATGATTTTAATTGTATATGTAAAAATGTGAAAGATATAAATTCTATAATTAAGCTTTTTTTTAAAGGATGGGAGTTATATAATTACATTCATACTGATTTGATGAATTTATTCTTTGATTTACATTCCTTGAACCTTAGTGAACATATTTAAGACATTGGAATTGAATTTCAGCATATGAAATACCATGGTACTTAACCATTGGAAATAGTAGGTAATGAGTTTTTGGATTAGAAATATAAATACATTGTTTATAACTAATAATGTATTTAAGAGGTTTATTTAAAATATTTAAGTAAAAATTTAGTAAATCTTTTTGTTTTTAATTTTAGGTTGTGATGTGAGTTCATCTCATAATGTGATGGTTAAGTTGTGGCATTGTTGATGTCTCCACCAAGGTTTAAATACCTATTGGGTATTTTGATCGTAGGCTTTGTGCACTCGTTAATCTAATGTGCTCACAACTTTGAACCTTCGCATTGATGTTGTTGACATTCATGCTAGGTGATGTAGTGTTGACTATGTTCTAAACCCTCATTGGGCTAGTGTGTTCATGAGCTAGGTACCCCTATTGGGCTATTGTGATCATGAGTCTGGAATATTTATGTTGATTTTGTGCAATCATGTTGTGGATGAGGTCCTCCATTTGTGGCATCATCTTGTAGGCCTATATTAAAAATCCCATACATCTATCAAAAAAATTAAGTTGTGACGTAAAATTGAACTTAAAATTGTTAATTATTTATTAAAAAGTTCCTTCAATTTATTATGTTAGGAATGTGTAGGAATGAATTTCATGCTGTGTTAGTTCATTGAAAAAAATCATCTTTTATCAGCTTGTTTAAAAAGTTGTAAAAAAATTAAAATTGGATATTTTTGGTCTTGTATCAAAATAAATTCACTAGGGTAGCAATTAAAACCATGAAATTTCTATAGTCCATAATATTAGTTTGGTAATATGCTACATCCCTAACTCTAATGTGTATTGTGTTATGAGTAGTCGGCTTGTGGCTACCTTAACTCTTAAATAAGTTACATGATCATTCTTATTATCATATATATGTATTTAGGTTATCTTAAGAGTTATATTTCAGTATCTAATTCAACCTAGGGGGTATCCAAGTCATAAGTATAGTATATAGAGGATGTATTGGTTAGTTTTTATCATCATATTGATATTGTGTTTTTGTTGAAGACTATTGGAGGTATCCCCCTCGAAGTGGATTAAGGAGATTACCCTTTCAAAGTGGCATATTAGTATCAAGTATTTACGACATATTTCTTATTATATTCTTCTATTATGCAAGTTATTTCATAAAAAGTGGTAATATAGAGCACATTATCTTAGCACTATGAAGGTTGAGGCTTTTTCTAAATTTTGGAGGCTAATTTGAGGCATCTATGACCCAAATTTTTTTATTGCATATCATTTACAATATTATGCTCACACAAGCATCAACATGAGACCAATAGAAGCTCTTTGTGAGAAAACACACTAGAAATCGCCTATGGAAGATCGAGAGTCGCTACTTGGAAATCCACTTTATTTAGAAACCACATTCACAGTACACAAGGGCTTCACATAGTGAACCTGGGTTATAGCACATGCGTTCATGTAATACTAAAGAATCCCCCTATTCTCAAAAAATATTGCCCTAAACTTATTTTTTGTCACCCCCTCCCAATACACAATCTGAATTAAGAGCCCTCTTATTTTTGCCAAATATTGTATTTTTTCATAGCTCGAATTAAAAACCCCCTATTTTCACTAATAGGAAATATATTGTACCCTCATTTTTGGGATATTAAACCCCCCAATATGAATGCATGTGATATAATATTGCCTAGATAGTGAAGCCCCCATGTCACAATAAAAGTCAACTATGAAAGACCAAGAGTCACATCATAGAATTTCATTGTAGATGTCCCCATGGGGATTCAATCTTGGGTCTCCACAATGAAAACCCAACATATTAACCAATTAATCTCAACCCCTTGGACATAGTCCAAATTTAAGAGGAATTGGAGAACTATAAAGGGATTTATTACCAAATTAGGGTTTTTTCCATTTTTTGGAAAGCATATATATATCTCATGTCTGGATGAATTCCTTCTTAATTTTATAAGGGTTCATTTTGATTTCATTTGTGTGATTTATTGTAATATTATTTGTTGAAATTTCTTCACAATAAGTAGCAAAAAAATAAGAAAAGAAAAGAAAAACAATAAGAAAAAGAACAAGAACAAGAGCAAGAAGTAGAAGAACAAGAGCAAGAGAAAGAACAAGAACAAGAAAAAGAATAAGAACAATAGAAAGAGTAAGAGAAAGAACAAGAAGAACAAGAAACAACATAAAAAGAAGGGAACAAGAAACAACATAAAAAGGAGGAAACAAAAAAATAGGAGATTAAGAAGAAGAAAAATAAAAAGTTAGCATTAAGGACAATGCTAAATTGTGAAAGGGGGATAATGTTATGCCCCTAAACCTATAGTGTGTATTGTGTTATGAGTAGTTGGCTTGTGGATACTTTAACTCTTAAATAAGATATATAATCATTATTATAATTATATGTGTGTATTTAGGTCATCCTAAGATTTATATGTGAATATCTAAGTCACAAGGGTATCCAAGACATAAGTATAATATATATAAGAGGTATAGGTTAGTTATTATCATCATATTGAGTATTGTGTTCTTGGTGAACTATTGGAGGCATCTCCCTCAAAGTAGCATATTATTATCAAGTATTTGCAACATATTTTTATTATATTCTTCTATTGTGTAAGTCATTTCATAACATAACTTGGAGTTGATTGTGTAGATTTTTTTATTTGTTACAAGTGTGGTTGTCGTTGCACCAAAAGATTGATCTGTTAATGCCTGATACAACCACTAGACTTATAGAATCCATAGGAGGTGGTTAAGCCATATCACAAACTTGAGTGTTGCATTGCACAACACAAGGAGACCAAGGGCGCACATCTTGCAACAATCCCCCCCTAGCGCAAGCGAGGGGTTTGAACCTGTGACCAAGCTCTTATACCACTTGCTACAAGTGTGGTTGTCATTGCACCAAAAGATCGACCTGTTAATGCTCGATACAACCAATAGACTTATAGAATCCATGGGAGGCAGTTAAGCCATGTCACAAACCCGAGCATTGTGTTGCACAACACAAGGAGACCAAGAGCACACACCTTGTAAGATTATCATCAATGTTTTAGATCATACTCCATGATCCATTGACAAGATGAAATAGTTGGAGAAGAGAATGGTGGTATCACAAAGGAAAGAATTAAATAAGTGTCTCAAGTGTCATCTTTTCAAGAAATCCACTTTTGCTAACGTTTTAGAGAGTTGAATTCTAATCTTCTCTAGCTATTTGGATTTTAAGAAAACTTCCCTCCCATGAAGGGTTTTGACTAAAATCATGAAATTTCAATAGTACATATTAATGTTAGCTTGGTAATATTTTTGGATTTGACTATGTATAATTATTTTATCATTAATGTTTTAGATCATACTCCATGACCCATCATCTAGATGAAATCACCAGAGAAGAGAATGGTGGTATCACAAAGTAGAGGATAAAATGGGTGTCCCAACACCTTTTTAGGAAAGCTAGTTCTTCTAACTTTTTAAAGAGCTTAATTCTAGGCTTTTCTAGTTGTTTAGATTTGAAGTAAACTTACCTCTCATGAAAGGTATCAATTAAAACAATAAAAGATTACCAAGATAACATTATAAACTATCAAAATAACTATGATTCATGATCTCGCTCAAGTGATAATTTTGAAAAATGTTTCTCCTGTCTCTACTTCGCCCTCATTTGTGATGGATTCAATGACCTTGTTTGTTGCTTTGCCCACAAGTTTTCCTCCCCTGCCTCACTCTACAAGGGTGCCTAAGTTGGGCATGACCGCTCTTCTTTTGGTTGGCTCTTTAGCTCCCACTCATGCTCACGACAATCTTGGTGTATCTATGTCGTCTCCTACTATGGGTCTTGTGTTCTCAATAAGTATGTTGCAAGGTGTGTGCCCTTGGTCTCCTTGTGTTATGCAACATAGTGCTTAGGTTTGTGACATGGCTTAATTGCCTCCTATGGATTCTATAAGTCTAATGGTTGTATTAGGCATTAATAGGTCGATATTTTGGTTCAACAACAATCGTACTTCTAAGAAGTGGTATCAGAGCCTAGGTCACAGGCTCAAACCCCCTCACTTGCACTGGGGGGGATTGTTGCAAGGTGTGTGCCCTTGGTCTCCTTGTGTTGTGCAGCGGAGTGCTCAGGTTTGTGACATGGCTTAACTGCCTCCTTGTCCAAAGTACAAAGTTGTCTCACACCTTTATAAAGGAAATGGTCAATGCTAATTCAACTTTTTAAGTTAAATCAACATAAAGTGAAATATATGTTTTGAATTTTTAAATGATGTAAACTAATAAAATTTATATTCTTTTGTCTATTTTATGTTTGTAATTTTATCAAAAAATTTTAAAAAAATTTGAATGTAGTTTTTTATAAAGTAAACACTATAAATTAGTTGTTGATAAAATGATGAAATGGAAGTTACACAAGCCGCCACAATTTATTTAGTAAATTTTACCTTTTTTTCTTCAATTTTTTTGTGTATATTGATAACTTGAAACTTTAGTGCATGGATATATTTTTTACTATTTTTTATAAATATATATTTTTCAATAAATTTTAAAAAGTTGTGTGCTGAAATATAACTCTTTCCAATTGCTGCCACCTTTTTTCTTAATTATTTATCCAAATTATAAAATAATTATATCATCTTGACATAGATTTTTTTTCGACTACATCATATTTTTTTTCAAAAAATTTAAATAAATTTTATTATTTTTCCTTGACAAGATAATCAACTTTATATTTTAGTGTTGATGACCTACTTTCAATAAAAATAAAATATAAAATATAAAAATGAATTAAAATGTTAAAAGATATATGTTTGGGGGAAAATCACTTATAGATCTATAAAATGATATTTTCACATTTCAAAAAAATATTATTTATAAGAGCAGGAGTTGTTGAAATATCGAGTTTTTTTTTGGTAATTAGATCCAAAGTGGTATAAAATATACATTTAGTAGACACTTCCAATTGGAAAAGTTGTGGCCCATATATAACTTAGCTATAATGAATCTATATAGACCATATGTTCGACTAAAATTAATTTTCATTTAGAAGATTACTTAAATTCACTTGTGTTGATAAGTTGGCCTAAAACGTGACACAGTTTTGTACTTTTACCCTGTGGATTCTATAAGTCTAGTGGTTGTATCGGGCATTAACAATTTGATTTTTTGGTGCAACACCAACCATACTTCTAACAAAGTACACTTGCTTTCAATCTAGGTGTGATTCCTAGAGTCACCTCTTCTGGCTTGGGGTCAAGTGTTCTCCTTGAGTCTACACCTATTAGCACTTTTGTAGATTTGTTGGTGGGTTTTGGCCCCTTCCCTTGTGGTGTTTATGTTTCATCTTAGGCTGCTTATTTGTCCTTTGTGGTGGGTTCTCAACTTGTTGTTGGTGCCCCTTGGTCTTCTTATGTGGTTGTTGTGAGTGTCCCCCCCCCCCACCAAGGCCTTTTTATTCTATTAGTGGGAAGAGATTTACTTGTGTTGCTAAGTCTATTGATGTCATTCCTCCCAAAGGTAAATCTCGTCCTCTTTCTTGTTCCAAGATCTCCCCTGTTGTGGTTTGTGGCCAAGATGTGGTGAAAAATGTAGATTTGTACCAACATTTTGGGTTGGTGTGTAGATTTACTGGTCTTTTTCCTTCCCTCCTAGACCTCCATCAATCGGTGATGAATTCTTGGAAGCCCTATGTTTTTGGTAACATTAAACTTTTCCCTTGTGCTAAGGGTTTTGTTATTGCTTCTTTTATTTATTTTGTTGATTATGATTTGGTGTTGAGAAAGTTGAGGGCTTGAAGTGTTCACTCTCTCTCGATCAATCCACATGACACCCTCCTTTAACCCTCTTACTAAACCACTAAGTGTGCATCCGGTGTGGTTTCGTCTTCCCAATCTTCCCCTTCATTTTTGGGAGAATTCTTGTTTTGAGACAATAGAAACTCTATTGGCCACTTCTTGAAGGTTGATGACACCACTTCTACCATGGTTTTTTTACATTTGCACACATTCTAATCAATATTGACATCTCAATACCTCTTCCTAGGGATGTGGTTATCATGGTTGGGGATAGGCCATGGACTTAGTCACTATTGTTGACATTCAACTTACTGTGTTGGCATTGTTGTCAACGTCCAACATTTTGAGTAGATTATATTTCATGTCATTCAAGATTGGGTCAATTAGATTAGAGAAGAGAAGCAGACTAGTGTCCGAGCAGAAAGCACATAAAATGGATAGACAATATGACTGGGATTTTACTCTTTTATCCCATATTGTTGGTATGGAAAGGTTTTTGGCTATTTATATAGCCTGACACACAATTACTAAGTGAGCTTTAGATCACATGTTTCGCCGCATGACTTTGAGCATTGCAAAGTGATAGGGTCTCAGAGTGTTGATATCGATGTGACATTACAATATCAAAGAGACTTCACAAATCTCCACTCAACACAAGGAAGTCACATTGAAATGGATATTAACAATATCATATGGCACTTGCAATTGCCATGCCAAGGAAAGGATAAAGTGTTATCACTGGAAGCCCACTTTGATCCTACTAACCCAAGCGATGTCTACATAGTAGGTGACATGCTAAGTGGGACCCTCAATATTGATAAGGTTACATTGATGAGACAAAGCTCTATTGATGAGACTTTTCTTAAGTCACACAAATTCATCAATAAGTTAAGGAGAATGAGGAAGGATGAATACATGTCGGTGGGATATGACCTCATCGAAGAGAGGCTTTCCAAGTCCTCCCAATCAGCAGTGAAAGACCTCATCGACATGACATGTCTCCATTGGAGGGAGACTTTCCAAGTCCTCTTGATTGAGTAATGCAATGGTCCAGGCAATATCGATGTGACTTGACATCGAAAAGACACTTTGAGATGTCTCTTCAATGTAACATACATAAGAAGGTCAACAAGATGAAGATATAGGGAGATAGTGCATGCACTAAGGTAATGTGGCGTGTGGAACCACCATGATGACAAATATGACCAAATCATTTTGGTCAAACTAAATGGATCAACGGTCCAGACTTAATGGCTAGACATGTTGAAGAAATAATTTTTAGCGCGTAAACAGAGTTGTATTGGAAATTGCACAAATCAACATGAATGAATAACTGTGAAACCCTATTGGTTGATATGTGTGATGGTTTACAAGTTCGATGATCTGTGATGAGAAATCAAATACATGAATGAAATGGAATGAAAATTGAGTTAATTGCACAAATTAGATTACTAATAACGATGCAACAAACTTGTTATGAGGTATGGAGAAATAGGGTTTTGGTTGACATACTAGAGAAAGGATAGAACATATATATGTGTATAAACTGGCATAAAAAATAGACTTTTTTGAAAATAATAGATTGATGATGTCATAAGAAAAAGAGGGACCAAAAGTTGCAGAAGAGAATATCAAGGTATGAGAAGATATTGATACATCAATTAGATTAGCAGAGGAGAACAAACAAAGTTGTAGAATACATATGTAACAGGGTAATCATATGTATATTGTTTCTCATGTTTAGTTTGAGTGGGTGCTCAAAATAGGGATTGTATTTCCTTGAATTTGTAGCTTCTAAATTAGGGGTTGGTGCTCCTTTGGATTAGTGTCCATAAAAATTTAGGGATTGGTGTTCCTTTGAGTTGGTGCTCATAAAATTGAATAAGATTTTCATTGTGAGGTTGGATTAAGATAGTAGTTCCTAGCAACTATTCTCACTAAGGCTTTTCCCACATTGGGTTTTCCTTTTATATCTAGAGTTATGGTTGTGCTCCTATGTTTTTATTCTTTAATAATTTAATTTGCTTGATTAGCCTTAAAGTTTTAAAAATTAAATTTAGTATGATCCACTGATTCACCCCCCTCTTAGTGGATATTAGTGTTCCTACAATTGGTATCAAAGCATTGGTTCCCCGAAGTAAAGCTTTTTCTAGCTTGGGTAGATCTTGAAATAATGAACACTATGGCTAAGCAATAATTCTTATTAAATAGAGCACCTATATTTGATGGCATAAACTATGCATTCTGGAGCATAAGAATATAGACATATCCATCCTCCTTAGGTCTTGATGTCTAGATGGATGTTAAAAATGGTTATGCAGTTCCTAATCCTCCTCCTACTACTCCAAATGAAAAGAAAGAGTATGAGTATAATGCTAAAGTTAAGAATGCCATACTTGGTGATTTAGTTGATACAAAGTTTGTCAAGGTGATGCATTGCAAGTCTACTAAAAATGTTTGGGACAAATTGGAGAGCATTTATCAAGGAGATGAGAAAGTCAAACAAGTTAAGTTGCAGACCTACAAAGCTAGATTTGAGAGCTCGAAGATGATGGAAGATGAAAAGACAGCTGACTACATGCTTAGAGTTGACGAGATTGTGAATACCATTAAAGGTCTAGGATAATAACTGGATGATCTGGTCATTGTAAAAAAGGTATTGCGGTCATTGCCCTCTAAATTTGATTAGAAAGGATCTGCAATAGAAGAAGCTAGAGATTTAGACAAGCTGAATATTGATGAATTGCATGGTGCTTTCACTTCTTATGAGATGAGAGCAATCGGTTCTAATGCACGTAAGAGAGAAGTTGCATTTAGAGCAGTTTAGAAAGAAAAGGTATTTGTAACCGAAGGTAATGAAGATGATATTGATATTGAAGAAGTCAACTTTGTTAGGAAGCTAAAGAAGGGCTATCTAAAATACAAAGATAATTTTCCATTTAAATGTTTTAACTATGGTAAAATAGTTCACTTTGCTGCTAAATGCCCTTATACCAAGAAGGATGAGGATTGAGTAAAGGCAATGGAAGAAGAACTACAACAAATAGAGAAAAACAACATTTGGGAACTAGTACCACGACCTGCAGATAAGAATTTTATTTCCACTAAATGGGTATTTATAAATAAGATGAATTAAGATGGCAAATTTGCAAGAAATAAGGAAAGGATTGTGTGTAAAAGATATTGGTGCAGGAGTACCTAGTTGAGCAAAACTCTCCTTTTTGAGTATTTAATGCTTTCATGTTTGTAATGTCTTGTGTCAAGTTTATAGTGTTGTTTTAGGTTGTTGTGTGTCTTTTCTAGTGGTTTTGATCTCATTTTGGGCTCAAGAGGTCAAGTTTTGCCTTTCAGGCTTTGAGTTGACAATTTTTGGCAAAAATGTGCAAAATTGCCAAAAAGGTCTTCTAATGCTTTCCAAAGCATTGAAAAATATTTGATAAGTGTTTTTAAGCATTTATAAGGTGTTTAAACAAGTTGATAAGGTTGCATTGTCAAAAATGTCTTTTGGAGCAAGAAATGTTGTCATTTGGGCTTGCAAAAAGTTGTCAAAGTTGTCATTTTTGGGTTTTTCTTGAAGAATGCAGTTGTGAAAGCCTCTTGTCCATGCAGGGCTTGATAAATAATTGGATGGACTATAAAATACCTCCCTTTTCCTAAAATAAGGTTGGTTATTGTAATGATTAAGAAAACTCAATAAGAAAGTTGCAATTCTGGTTCTTTTCTATGGTTTTTCCTTCCTTGGATTAACAGTTCGTATTGTAGCATGTGTGTCCATACTATACCTTCTAGGAAGTGTTTATTTTGATTAAATTCTCCTCAAGTGACCATTGTATTGGTTTTTCTTTTTCAATTTGGTGTAATAAAATTTCTTCCATTTTGTGTGCTCGCTGCCCTGTCAAGGGTTTGGAGTTGGAAAATGCCACAACTTGACTAATCCAGGCCTGGGTTCCCACCAAAATGGATTGGGTCAAGCTGATTCATGCATGTACATTGTTTAAATATTTCTTTTTGAATCAAAAGTATGTTTGGAGGAAAAATTTGAGTGAAGATTAGACAAGTTTTGGGAACTTGACTAATAACCTTCTTGAAAACTCAAATTCTTGTAAACAAATGCATTGTAGTGTTAAAAATACCAAGAAAGGAGTGTGAGAAGTGTTACATGTTAGCTTGACTCAACTTCAATAGTTGACAAGTTTGTATTTTGCAAGTTTGAACAATTTTTGTAAACAAAACAGTGAGTTCACTATTTTTGTGAATTGTGTTGTCAAAATGCTCAAGGAATGCTTCAAAAGCATTATCCAAGCCTTGTAAATATGAAGGCTATGTAATAAGAAAGTTCATCATTGTTTTACAGACCTCATGGAGGTATATTTTCCAGTTCAAACTCCTTGTCATGCAAGACTAAAGATGTAGCAGCAGATTGACTGGTAAAGGGGTAGTTCTAACAGTGACAGTGACATTTCAGTTGTTTGCCAAGTGTTTGGCATTATGTTTGTAGGGCAGTAGTAGGGGAAGGCTTCAATTTGGTGTGGCAAAAGTTATAAGCCAGTTTGGAGGCTTGATTGGTGGAGTTGGGAAGATTTCTCTATGTTCTTTGGGTCTAAACCCTACCAAACCCTACAAAAGTGCCACAAATAGTGGATAGTCCTCAATCTGCATTAACAGTGGTCTAAAACATAAAAATCTATGAGCATATACCCCTAAGACACCACCCAAACCAAGTTTGAGGGAGGAAATGCCCATCGTAGAGTAGGATAAGCAAAAAAGTGTCAATTACCCCTCCACGGGCTAGTAGCCCTTTTGACTGCATAACACACACTTTACAAGAACCCGATTGCAAGGAGGACTTTGGGTCTTAATAAACTTCATGAGATTTTCCCAAAACAATGAAATAAGCAACATATAGGCCCTTGGATAGTGTGTAGTCCCTTTTTGAGGTTTTGACCCTTGGTTGGTGAGTTGAGTAAGCCAAAGGCTATGGGCCTTAAACTAAGTTTTGATCATCAAACCTTAAGAAGACCTTGTTGCTCTGCATGAACAAGTTGGAATTGCCTAATGCACACTAAAAACAATAACTTGAATGTCTAGTAAGCCAAGGATTGAGAAATGTGTAGATGGGTGAAGTGAGGAGTTGGAGTAAGCTAGAGCAAGGGTGTGAGTTTCCACCAAAAAGGGAGGTTGTTGGTGAAGACTTGTAGAGACCTGACTATTGTAACTAAACTTGTTATTTGTAAACATAAGGAGCAGAAATAAACAATACTTTTGTTTCCTATTGTAAATTCTTGACCAAAAATTGGCCTTTTGAGCACTTGCCTAGCAACCTCCCTATCAGATATGCACAAGTGGAAGGCATTGATTTTGAAGAAACTTTTGCACCTATTGCAAGACTTGAAGCTATAAGAATGTTTTTGTCATATTCAATATATAATATGAACTTTAACGTCTACTAAATGGATGTCAAATCTGCATTCTTGAATGGAAATCTTGAAGATGAAATCTATATTGAGCAACTAGAAGGATTCTAGTCAACCGAGAAGAAGGATTATGTGTGCAGATTGAAGAAAGCATTATGTGGCTTGAAACAAGCCCTAAGGGTTTGGTATTCAAGACTAGATAATTATTTGCAAAAACAAGGCTTTATTAAAGGATGTGCTCACAGTAACTTGTATTTCAAATATGTAGGTAAGCATCTAATAGTTGTTGTTATCCATGTTGATGATATAATATTTGGTGGTAGTAAGTGTTTCCCTAAAAACACATGTTATAAGTGGCTGGGATGCTTAAGGCATTGTAAGGTTGATTTACTATTTTTGCTGGATAATAAAAAAGATTGTACGGCTGTGTATGGTGGACGTAACCCATTCTGGGTGAACCACGTTAAATCTTTGTGTTATCTATGTCCTGTTTTAGTTCTTTATCTTTCGTATTTAAATCTGCATATAATTGTTAGTTCATATTTGCTTTGGATCTGCTTGAAACCCTAACAATTGGTATCAGAGCGAGGTTTTCTGTAATTGGCAGGACTTTCAGATTTGAGTGGGAGCAATGGAGGATTCCAAATTCAAGGTCGAAAAGTTTAACGGCCAGAATTATCAGTTATGGAAAATGCAGATGGAGGATTACTTGTATCAAAAGGATTTGTGGCGGCCATTAGAAGGAAAGGCAAATAAATCGACCACAATATCAGATGAAGAGTGGGACATTTTAGATAGAAAGACACTGGGATCCATTCGATTGTGCCTTGCGTCGTCTATAGTATTCAATATAATAGAAGCAAAAATGACTGTAGATTTGATGGAAACATTGGCTAAGCTGTATGAGAAACCCTCGGCTTCGAATAAGGTATTTCTTATGAAGCGTTTGTTTAATTTGAAAATGAGTGAGGGAGGATCTGTAGCGGAGCACTTAAATGAATTTAATACAATTACCAGTCAATTGTCTTCGGTAAAAATTACCTTTGCAGAAGAGGTTAGGGCTCTCTTGATTTTATGTTCTTTGCCAGAAAGTTGGAATAGCTTGGTTATGGTTGTAAGTAACTCTGTCTCTGGTAAAAATACTTTGGTATTTGATGATATTGTTGGTGTTATCCTAAGCGAGGAAATGCGAAGGAAAAGCACAGGTGAGACTTCAACATCATCGGGTAGTGTTTTGAATGTGGAGAACAGAGGAAGATCAAAGGAAAGAGGAATGGGCCCTGGGAATGAGAAGTCACGAGGGAAGTCAAAGAAAGGACGCTCTCAATCTAGAGGAAAAAAAGATTGATGGTACTATGGAAAACCTGGTCATCTAAAGAAAGACTGTTGGTCTCGGAAAAACAAAGGAGGAGACAAAAATGAAAATGACAGTAAGGAAGCTAATATTGCAAGTAATACTTTACAAGATGCTTTAATCTTATGTTTGGATAATGTTAATGATTCCTGGGTAATAGATTCTGGGGCTTCATTTCATGCTACACCCCATAGAAAATATTTTCTAGATTATGTTCAAGGTGATTTTGGACAGGTATATTTGGGTGATGGTGAGCCCTGTCAAATTGTTGGAAAAGGAAAGATAAAGATCAAGTTGTAGAATGGTAATGACTGGTTTTTGCAGGAGGTAAGACATGTTCCTAATTTAAGAAGAAATTTAATTTCTGCAGGGCAATTAGATAGTGAAGGTTGCATAGTTACCTTCTTAGACAATATGTGGAAGGTCACTAAAGGATCATTAGTAGTAGCTAAAGGTGCGAAGGTAGGCACATTATATCTGTGTACTGGTAACACTTACTCTACCTTAGCTGCTACAGATAAAGTTACTGCAGAAACAACAACAATAAATGTTGCAAGAATAGATTCGATAATGTGGCACCATAGGCTTGGGCACATGAGTGAGAAAGGGATGAAAATCCTTCACTCTAAAAATCTATTACCAGGACTAAAGAAGATTGATTTAGAGTTCTGTGAAAACTGTGTTTATGGTAAACAGAAAAGAGTCAGATTTCTCAAGGTTGGGAAAGAGAAGAAGAGTGAGAAGTTAGAGCTTGTACATTCAGATGTATGGGGACCGGCTCAGGTATCATCTCTTGGTGGCTCTTGTTATTATGTTATTTTTATTGATGACTCAACCAGAAAAACATGGGTATATTTCCTAAAACAAAAATTAGATGTTTTTGAAACTTTTAAGAAATGGAAAGCTTTGGTTGAGAATGAGACAGGAAAAAAGTTGAAGTGTCTCAGATCGGATAATGGAGGTGAGTATTGCAGCAAAACATTTGAAGATTACTGTTCCTTAAATGGGATTCAAAAGCAGAAGAAAGTTCCAGGAACTCCATAGGAAAATGGTGTGTCAGAGAGAATGAATAGGACTATCATGGAACGTGCAAGGAGCATGAGATTGCATGCTGGATTGCCCTTACATTTTTGGGCAGATGCTGTACATACTGCTGTCTATTTGATAAATAGAGGACCTTCAACCCCCTTGGATGGTGGTATTCCAAAGGAGGCATGGACTAGTAAAAAGGTAAATTATTCTTTTCTAAAAACTTTTGGTTGCGAAGCTTTTGTCCATGTTGATAAAGAAAACAGAACCAAGCTTGATGCTAAATCTCAGAAATGCACCTTCATTGGATATGTGATAGATGAATATGGCTATCGGTTATGGGATTTTGAAAATAAGAAAATAATTAGAAGTAGAGATGTTATATTCAATGAGAAGGTTATGTATAAAGAACAGATGCAGGAAAAGAAGCATGAACAGGAAAAACAAGAATATGTGGTGTTGGATGAGATTCCTGAAAATGAAATGCCACAGGTACCTGATGCTCAGCAACAACAGATTGTCCCACAAACTCATACAAGTGTTAGATGTTCTACGAGGACAAGTAGACCCCCTGAAAGATTTTCTCCTTCTTTGTATTCTATTTTATTAACGGATTCTGGTGAACCAGAAGAATATGAAGAAGCAATGCAGGTAGATGCCAAACAACAGTGGGAGCTAGGCATGATAGAGGAGATGGACTCCTTGATGAAAAATAAGACTTGGGACTTAGTCCCTTTACCTGCAGAAAAAAGAGCCTTGCCTAACAAATGGGTTTATCAGCTGAAGGAGGAGGAAGGAGGTTAGAAAAGATATAAGGCCAGACTTGTGGTAAAAGGTTTTGCATAGAAAAAGGGTATAGATTATGATGAAATATTTTCTCCAGTTGTAAAAATGACTTCAATTAGAACTGTACTTAGTCTTGTGGCTGCAGATGATTTACATCTTGAACAATTAGATGTCAAAACAACTTTTCTCCATGGAGATTTGGAGGAGGAAATTTACATGTTGCAACCACAGGGATATGAGGTCAAAGGTAAGGAGAACTTGGTGTGCAGGTTGAAGAAAAGTCTGTATGGCCTAAAGCAAGCACCCCGACAATGGTATTTAAAATTTGATAGTTTCATGGCTGAACACGGTTATCATAGATGTCATTCTGATCATTGTGTATATTTTAAGAGATTTGATAATGGCAGTTATATTATCCTGTTGCTTTATGTTGATGACATGCTTGTTGCTGGGTCTAACATGCAACATATAAATGATCTTAAACAGAAATTAGCCAAGTCATTTGCTATGAAGGATCTGGGTGCAGCTAAGAAAATTCTTGGTATGAGGATTACACGGGACAGGAAAAATAGAACCTTGAATTTGTCCCAAAGTGAGTATATAAAGAAGGTGTTGAAAAGATTTAACATGCAGGATGTAAAAGCAGTTAGTACACCTTTGGCTAGTCATTTCAAATTGACTAAGGAGATGTGCCCAAAGGTACAGGAAGAGGTTAATAAAATGTCTAACATCTCGTATTCATCAGCTGTTGGTAGTCTGATGTATGCAATGGTATGTGTAGACACTCAAAATTGTCATGTCTAATTAAATAAATATTTTATTTATTTAATTATCTAAGCTTAATTCTTCTATTAATTAAATAAATCTTTATTTATTTAATTAATTCATTTATCCTCTTCTAGCCTTATTTCTCATTTAAATAAATACATTTATTTATTTAAATTATCCCTTTCCTAAATTAAATAAATATTTTATTTATTTAATTGTCCTATTTCTTCTATTAATTAAATAAATCTTTATTTATTTAATTAATTCATTATCTTTTTCTACACATGACACATGTCATTCATCTCTTAATTCCTACACTACCTACCTCTTTCATTATTTTATTATTTCCTCTACCTACCCCCTAATCCTAGCCGACCTCTCTTTTTACACCTCTCAATCTTAACCCTCCATTTCATATTGTGTCTTCTATTTAAGGAGATGCTTTCTTCATTGTCAAACCCTAATAACACATGCTAATGATCTTTCATGCAACTTGGCTACACTACAATTCCACTTGCAACCACATTCCGTTCTTTATTGAGCTCTTGTGCATACAAAAATCTGAGAGCAAATATATCAAACAAGATCAATGGAGATAGGAAGAATGGAGATCAAAACCCTATTGGACATGTGATGGTATAATCTTTGTGATTTTGAGTTATTTTGCATTGTCTTAGGTTATCTTCATATGTTATGGTGGATCTTTGTTGTTGTTAGGCTAGGGTTTGGTGGTTGAATTCATTTTAGCCTTTCAATATTGTTGTTATTGTTATCCATTTTCACCATACACATTTTGGCATGCCCGGTGGGACTCTTGTCCCTTTGCATTTAACATTTTTGTTGCAGATTTTGCATTTTTGAAGTTGCAGATCAGACGATTTCGACGACATTTTAGTTTTTTTCCGCGTCTGCGAGTGTTCGGATCGCATTTTTGTGTTTCAGAAGCGTCTGTAATGTCGTGAATCGCGCCTGTGTTTTTGCCAATTTTTATTTTTGCAGGTTTCTGGAATCGCGTCTGAGAATTTTAACCGCGTCTGTGACTGATATTATCGCGTCTGCGTTAGGGAGACGCGTCTGCGTTAGGGAGAGGCGTCTGTGGTCTCTGATCGCGTCTGTGAACTACAGAACCGCGTCTGTGTAGTTCAGACGCGTCTGTGTCTGGTATAAAGGCGTCTGTGCTTTCTGTTTTGCAACTTTTTCAAGTTCCTTCGATTCGGGTTTTCGGATTTTGTACTCAGAGTTTCAGATCTGGTTTATTTTCGGCTAACCCTTGCAGATCTAGCTAACCTGGTTGTGTGCAGCTTGCTTTGGAGGCTAAATACGTTTTGTTGAAGGCCCCTTTTCACAAAGTCTTTTTGGGTTTTTTAAAAATTTACCTAACTTGTGTGCTTGTAGGAAGGGGTTATCATTTGAAACAACTCAAACTACTAACAATTTTGTTGCAGGGCCTTAGCTAGGGTTTTGTAATTTTTTTATTGTGTGCCTTGTTTCATAGCTTAGCAAACACTTCAATTGGTGCACTAAAATTGAATCATTGTCTTTTGTGTCTTGAGCAATAGGCTCTTTTTGTTTACTCTTTAGAGGGCCTGTCTTCCCGTGTGGTCATTAGGACTACTAGTGAGAAGAGAACGACCCAAGTGGTAGCGAGGAAAACCCACCTCATCCAAACCACTATAATCAAATGTATTCATGGTGAAAACTATGAATAACGTGTGCTGATTAGTTCATACTGACACTATGTCTCCCCATAAACCCGTTTGATCAAATTTATTTGATCATTTGTAGGGCGTAACCCCTACCGGCTGGGAGCCTTCTGTATTTACAGAGCTGAAAGTGCCGCATGTATGGCCACACGAGCGGATGCCCTTACTAGCACCTCTTTGTTTTAGATGCCCAAATCCTTCTAGTTGTTGAGGCAGGAGGTCGGACCTTTGGTAGCGGCCCACACACATACGGTTCTTAGTAGAGATACAAAGTTCGCCATGGGGAGTTTTCATGGGGACTGATGCTTGGCTGACCCGAGAAGTGAGTGCCGAGGGTGGAGCCAGTGAGGTCAAACATCTAAGTATCCGCTCTGAATAACGTAGCCTCGGGGGTAAAACCCTATGTGGGATCAACAACTATTGTCTTGGCCAGCCCTAAGATTTGTGCTTGTCTTATGCTAAACATTCAAACACTCAAAAACAAAACAGCAAAACATTGTGTCTTTTGTGTCTTCAAGTGTATGCAAAAACTTTTTACATCAAACAACACACTTTTTGGAGTCTAAACAGTCTGCAAACATTGAGTCACCAACATTGTGTCCTCTTGTCACGAAAAACAGTCGAACAATCAGATTTGGTCACAGCAAAACAAATTCACAGATAGGAAAGATTGCACTAAGGTTACAGAAACGCGTTTGTGTCTGTTCAAACCGCGTCTGTGTCGGATACATGCGTCTGTGAAGTACAGAATAGCGTCTGTGTTTTTATCAGCGTCTGTGTCGAACAGAGACACGTCTGTGTCTGGGAATCACGTCTGTGAAGTATACAGGCGCGTCTGTGTCCACAATTGCAAAAAAAAAAAAACTGTTACAGTCCCAGCAAACATCAACAGGAAAATCTCAGAATCACGTCTGCGTCAAACAGAGTAGCGGCTGTGTCTTAAAACCGCGTCTGTGAAGTATACAAAGGCGTCTGTGTCAGGAGTTGAAAATTTTTAACAGTCAAGCAAACAAAGAAAATCAGTTTCGGCATACTTGAGCTTCCTAGGTTGTCTCTTCAGGTTTAATCTAGCATTCAGCCTGTTCTAAGGTCTTACACAGTTCATCATTGCTTCATACCTCATTTTACATTCATACTTGTCTAAACTTGAGTCAAAAGGTCACTTGCTTGTCCTCATCATACGTGGTCAACACACTACATACTACTACACTTTGCTAAGTGGTCCCTCATCAAGGTTTCTTACCTTTGGGTCTCATTTGGTCTTACTTAGAGTCAAGGTCAGCTTACCTCATCAAGAGAAACTATCCTCTCTTTGGAAGTCACACCTACTCTACTACTTACATACTTGGTCTTACACTTTGGACATTGCAAGTACACCTCAAGATTCATTTACACTCCATACAACTCTTGATCTTCCATACTCTTGTCATTTTCGTCTAGTTTCTCACATATTGGTCTAACACCTAGTTCATGGTTGAAACCCGCCTTCAAAAATCTAAGAGAATAGCTAAAGAAGCTCAAGAATCCGTAAACATGAGTTCTTATAAGTATGACAATGATCTATTCTACAATCCTGAGCACACTACATTACCAGGCATGAATGTTTATAGACACAATCCAAATGTGGAAAGCGCAAACACTATAAACAATGCTACACACAATGACAATGTTGACAATTCTTCAATACTATCAGCAGACATACAAGAATCTATAATGGATCCTCAATTCAATAGATTGGTTGAAGAGATAATGAGGAGAGATCGTCAATACTTTTTAAACATGATGGCACAAAGTGGAGCTAAAATACCGCATGATTTTGACTTATCTCAACTTATGGAAAGTAGACCTTCACAACAAACTCAACCTAACATGGATCAAAGGAGACCAAATAGTGGAGGACCAAATAATATGATGCCGGAGTCACCATCAGTTTTGCTTCAAAAACCAGCAATACCACATACACAAGCTCAAACATATGATACTTACGTTCAAAGACCATCATGGAGGCCTTATGCTCAAACACATGCTCAAGGTATGGATCAGTCGAGACAAGTGGATACTCAAGGACATCCTCAAAATTTTGACACAAGGAGACCTCATGTCAAAATTGGGGGCAACACAATGGAAAATGAAAGACCTGTTGAATATGGTTTGTATACGCAAAACAGATATGGGGTCCCTCAACAAGAAGTTATGCCAAGTGCTCCATATATGTCGCAACAATATAGACCTCCATATGGACATGTCTACGATCAGTATCATCCATATATGCAACAAGTTCCTCCTCAAATGGGTGTTTCAAACATGGGGTATGCTACAAGAAATCAGTCTCCTCCCAAGAATAATTTGGAACAACAAATTAGAGATCTACAAAAGAAAGTGGAAGACATGGGCACATCAAAACCCACATATACTATGAGAGATATATGCCCCTATCCCTTCGATAAGAGCATTCCAATGCCTCTGTTTCCTCCGCACTTTGTAACACCAAAATTTGACAAATATAGAGGGAGAGGAGACCCCAAGGCACACATAAGACAATTCTTCACAGCTTGCATTGAGGTAGCCGCAGAAGAAACATACTTAATGAGGTTGTTCCCACAAAGCTTAGGAGATCAAGCGATGGAATGGTTTTCTCAATTACCTCCCGGTATTAAGTCATGGGGTGACTTGGCAGAAGCATTCATTCAGCATTTTTCTTACAACATTGAAACAGATGTCTCAGTTACTACCTTGTGCAATACTAAACAAAAGGAAGGAGAATCTTTCGCAACATTTTTACAGAGATGGAGAAACTTAGCTAGCAGATGCTCTTGTGAGATCCCGCAAAAACAAATGGTGGAGATGTTCACACAAAACATTAATAAAGCTATTGGCTATGATCTCAGAAAAGCTTGTTTGTCTACATTCAAGGATGTCATTGAAAAGGGCCTAGCAACAGAAAAGGTCTTAATTGAACAAGGAGTTATCAAACTATTCAAAGAAAACAAAGAGGACTTCAAAGGAAAGGACAAACCAAAATTTTGGAACAAGAACAAGAACACGGTTAATGATGGTGTTGTTGATGCCAACATAGTAAGACCAAAGTTCGTCTTTTCTGGATCAAGTTCTACCAACAATCAAGTGAACAATCAAACGGCTGCTAAACCACGAAGGAAGTACACTCCATTGGGAGAACCACTTGAATCAGTATTCAAAAATCTTGTAGAAAACAAAGTGATCACAGTCCCAGATTTTCCTCCATATGAACCAAAGGTAAAACCGAATTGGTGGAATGATGATGAATTTTGCGAATTTCATAAGAGCAAGGGTCATAAGACAAGTAATTGCCATCGATTGAAAAACATTGTACAAGATCTCATTGACAGAGGAGATATTGAGATTGAGGGACATTCATCTAACCAAGAGCATGAGGTGTTTAAGGAACCATTCCCAAAACATGACAAGGGAAAAGGCAAAGTCACAGATGATCAAGCCAATTACACTAGAACATCTTACAATTATGATTCCACTATTAATCACATCTCAATGGACAATCATATTTCTACCATTACTATCAAAAATAAAAATCTTGAGAATCCTCCTCAGAGACCCAAAATTGTCCTAAAAGGTGTAGGATCTTCATCCGAATCTACCTCTAAATGTCATGTTACAACCCGTCGAGGTAAGATTACATTGCCAGGTACCTCTACTAAGAATACCAATCTTTCATCAACCAAACCTGAGTACGACCTTGTAGAACAACTAGGGAAGACACCTGCGCTCATCTCTATTCTTGAGCTCTTACGTATATCTCCTGCACATAAAGCTATCCTTGATAAAACCTTGAGAGATACTGCCGTCCCTACTGATCTAAACGTGGACCAGTTTCAAGCCATGGTGGGATATTTATCCGTTCCACACTCCCTCACATTCACAGAAGCCGATGATGCCTCCATAAGTCAGCCTCATAATGCACCTCTACACATTGAAGCCTTCATACATAAACACCGAATAAAACGAGTTCTGATAGATGGAGGAGCAGGTCTTAATATTTGTACATTGAGCACCATCAGACAATTGGGATATTCTGACAAAGCTGTGAATTCTACAAACCAAATCACTATTAAGGCTTATGATGATGAAGAGCGTTCATCCAAGGGCACGGTCATCTTACCACTAAGAATAGGGCCAGTCACAAAGGACGTGGTTTGTCAAGTCCTGGATCTAGACCTCACGTATAACATATTGCTAGGACGTCCGTGGATTCATGAAATGAGGGCAGTCCCATCAACATACCACCAATGCATTAAGTTTCCTCATAATGGAGTCGAGGTAACGGTCAATGGTGATCCAAATCCATTCATATATTGCAATAACTTGAGATCACATACTGAGACTATCATTCCCAGCAATCGTGAGGCTACTCCTTCTTCAGCGTATATTGATCCTGAGTCATTAAATCCCTCGACATCCAAACAAGGTGAACTTAGAGCCAAGTTTCAAGACAAAGGCATGGGAGAATACACTCTGAATCAAACAATGTTCTTACGACAAGTCAGGAACTCCCCCAAGGAATATGGGAGGCCACATCCTAATAAGCAAATCTCCCTCATGCTACTCAAATGGGATCCCCGTCTTTCAAAAATGGGGCGAACTAGAGGAAGAAAATTTATATAAAATGCTATATAAGGACGCTGAAGAGGATACACATGTTCAAATTATAATACCCTGTGAGAACTATGGAAAAGGTTTCAAAATTCTGCAAAGATTCGGGTATGATGGAAAAAGTCCCCTTGGACTACGCAAAGAAGGTGTCATGGAGCCTTTACAACCTGAGCTAACTACAAGAAGGGAACGCTCCAAGGGGCTTGGTTTTCTAAATCCCAAGATTCACAATAAAAGAACAAAACAGATATGGTGAGTCAAAGTGGCTGAAGTTCAACAAGAAGATGACTATTCTACAGATTCCAATGAATGGGAATGGGGTTCAGACAAATCCTCCAGCGACTATGAGCTCAACGAGACATTTAGAGAGCTAGAGGAACCTACAGAGGAGGAGGAGTTTTACAAGAAATTCAGAGTTGGTCAAGAACCGACCCATAAGGATCCCGCACAGTCGACGTTTCAAGGCCCTAGGTCAAGATCACATAGGATGAGGACACCTGTCCCTGAGGGTGCTACTAGTGATGATAATTTGGACTCACTCACGATCGAAACTGATGAGGAGAGTGCCATTGACGACCTCGATGACTATCTGGACATACCTGAATATAACCACATCTTCACTATTAGCCTTGCGGACTCTAAAAACACTAAAGACCTTCCCCTCGTTCACCCCCAACTCATTGACTGGGATCAGGATGGACCAGCACAGTTTGATACATTTCAAAATGACGAAGCTATTGTCGATTATCTTGGCATTCGCGATGATCTTCCTCTTGGAGACCATAAAGCAAGATACGCCATAGAGCTTAATAACATGGCATACTTTGGTGAGGGTGTCGGGCCTTCTAGTCGCAAAAATGTGAAAATAAAAACAAAACAAGGGTCTTATGGCGAAAACCACACTGTGGCGCTATCTGACTCTAAAAAAGTAAAAAGAAAGGACGTATCTGAGGGTGAAAACCTCTCTGAGGCGCTCGAAGATGGAAGGCTCGACATTCTCCCAGCATCATACAAGGAAAAATCATCCATGTTGGTAGAGGAGACTATAAAGACAAACATTGGTACAACAGAGGTTCCACATAACATATTTTTGGCTCAATCATTGACAGAGGCCGAGAAAGCAAGATTCATAAGCTTCTTTAAGGAACGACAAGTCAACTTCGCATGGTCTTATGCTGATATGCCTGGGCTAGACCCGGATTTAGTAATGCATCATTTAACAGTCAAACCGGGGGCAAAACCAGTAAAGCAGAAATTGAGGAAAATGCATCCACAAGTGGCATTATTAGTCAAGGCAGAGCTGGAGAAATTACTGGATGTCGGATTCATACGTCCAATTGATTATCCCGAATGGATTTCCAACTTAGTACCTGTTAGCAAACCAGATCGCAACATCCGAATATGTACAGACTTCAGGGATATCAACAAGGCTTGTCCAAAGGACGATTTCCCATTACCAAACATTGATTTAATTGTTGATCTCACAGCAGGCCATGAGATGTTATCCTTAATGGACGGATTTTCTGGATATAATCAAATCAGGATAGCACCCGAAGATCAACATAAAACATCATTCACTTGTCCATGGGGAACCTTCTGCTGGAATGTCATGCCCTTTGGGCTGAAAAATGCAGGTGCCACGTATCAACGAGCTATGACTACTATCTTCCATGATCTCATGCACATAACCGTGGAAGATTATGTTGACGATCTTTTGGTTAAATCAATAGACAGAAATACACACTTGGACATACTTTCAGTCGCTTTTGATCGGTTGGAAAAGTACAAGGTAAGACTAAATCCTAAGAAATGTGTCTTTGGAGTAACCTCTGGGAAGCTCCTAGGATTCATTGTGTCTAAAAGAGGAATAGAGGCTGATCCAGCAAAGGTCAAGGCTATTTTGGACATGCTGCCACCCAAGAATATCAGTCAACTTCGGCCTTTACAAGGGAGACTCCAGTCCATACGAAGATTCATAGCACAACTTGCAGATAAGTGTAATCCTTTCCAGCACCTGCTACACAAAAACATCAAGTTCAAATGGGATGAGAACTGTCAACAGGCTTTTCAGGCCCTTAAAGACTATCTTTTGAACCCGCCAGTTTTGATGCCACCAATTCCAGATCAACCATTGCTACTTTACATATCAGCTACTCCGACAGCACTGGGGGCACTCCTAGCACAGCAAATACCTGACGGCAAGGAAAAAGCGGTTTACTATATCAGTCGCACATTGGTGGGATATGAGCTGAACTATACACCAATTGAGCGTGCATGTCTCGCTGTGGTCTTTGCTTCACAAAAATTACGACATTATATGCTCACTCACAAGACTAAGTTGATTGCCAGAATTGATCCACTAAAATATCTTCTCAACAAAGCTACACTTACTGGGCGGCTAGCCAAGTGGGTAATGATCTTGAGTGAATTCGACATTGAATACGTGGATAGAAAAGCTATAAAAGGACAAGCAATTGCAGATCAATTGGCAGATGCTCCCATGATAGATGATGTTCCTCTACAGTCAGAATTTCCAGATGAGTCCATTCTAACAATATCACCTGTAAAGCCATGGCAACTATACTTTGACGGCTCATACACACAGCATGGGGCAGGAGCGGGTATACTCTTTATAACTCCCCAAGGTGATTCTATACCAAAGTCATACCGCTTATCATTTTCTTGCACCAACAATATAGCGGAATACGAGGCATTAACAACTGGGCTAGGAATTGCGGTTCAGTGGAAGATCCAAGAGCTTAGTGTTTTTGGCGATTCTCAACTTGTCATCCGTCAAGTAACTGATGATTATCAAACAAAAGATGAAAAGCTAATGCCTTATAAACAACTGGTAGATGATCTGAAACAACACTTTGCGAAGATAGAGTTTGAGCAGATACCAAGAGAACAGAATCGCGCTGCTGATGCCATGGCTACAATTGCTTCGCTCATTGATCTACCGCAAAATGAGACTCGCTATGAGTTCCTGGTTGACAACCTGCTGATTCCATCATATGAGATCACTCCTACTGAAATGATATGTGTTGTTGGTCCTGAATCCCAGTTATATGGTTCCATATTCACATACCTTCGCGACAATATCTTACCTCCCGATCTATCGAACAACCAACGCCGCACTTTCATTCACCAATCCTCCCGATACATTATCCTAGCTGATATCCTATACCGACGAGGTCTAGATGGCACCCTCCTTAGATGTTTAGAGAGTGACGAAGCTCAGATTGCGTTACGAGAAGTGCACGAAGGGATATGTGGTCCGCATACTAGTGGTCCTACCTTGGCCAAGAAACTCATCAGGACTGGATACTACTGGCCTACTATGGAAAAAGATGCATATCAGTTTGTCAAGAAGTGTAAGCAGTGTCAAATTCATGGAGACCTCATACATGCACCAGCACAGGAACTACAACCACTTGCATCTCCTTGGCCCTTTTGTCAGTGGGGACTCGATCTCATAGGCAAGATTCACCCTCCTTCTTCCAATGGACATAAATTCATTATCACAGCCACAGAGTATTTCACAAAGTGGATTGAAGCCGTGCCTCTCACACAAGTTACGGGGAAACAAATTGCTACTTTCATTCTGAACTACATCATTTGCCGATACGGGATTCCTACTTCCATTATTACTGATAACGGGCGTCCCTTCAAAAATCAGGATGTTCGTGAACTCTGTGAGCGCTTCCATATCTCTCATCGTTTCTCCACACCATACTACCCCCAAGGTAATGGCCAAGCTGAGGCGTCTAACAAAACAATTCTTAAAATCCTTAAAAAGACAGTCGACGATGCTGGCCGTAACTGGCATGTCCAACTCAATCCTGCACTTTGGGCCTAGCGCACAAGTGTTTGCACACCTACAGGAGCTACACCCTACTCACTTGTCTATGGCGCTGAAGCCATCTTGCCTATTGAGGTCGAGTTACCTTCTTTACGGGTCTCCTTGAGAAACGTAATCAACGATGAAGACTACAGGGTCTCTCGCTTACAAGAATTAGAACTGCTGGAGGAACGACGACACACTGCTTTTAATCATCTCAAGGCTTACCAACAACGAATGAGTCGCAGCTACAATCACAAAGTCAAGCCTCACACATTTGAGGTAGGTGACTTAGTCCTCAGAGAGAACCCCAAGAATCAGCAAGACAGAGATAAGAAGGGCAAATTTGAACCCAACTGGCTTGGTCCTTACATCATCACAGCAGTATATGGATCTGGGGCATATCAGCTCTCAACTACAGAAGGTGAACCCTTGGAGGATCCTATCAACAGCATGCACCTTTGCAGGTTCTACACATAGCTCTTTGGAACATCCTAATTCAAAAATACAAAAAAAATAAAAAAAATTCAAAAAAAAAAAAAATACAAAAAAATTATAAAACAAAAAAATCGTTACTTGGTGAAAACCTGGCAAACAGGCGCCTTGTGACAACAAAAAAATTGAAAAATCGAGAAAAGTAAAGAAAAATAATTTCGTCCAACGGTGAAAACCACTTTGGTGGCGCCCTGGACAAGTACCATGGTGAAAACTGGGTCACCAGCGCCATGCGTAGAGAGACTTTGCTCCTCCGTCCTTCAGGATTCACTTTCATCCTTTCACTTTGCACACACTCACGACCAATTCATCCATAATAAACTTACCCATTCCCATCATGGCTTGTTATTGATCTACCTAAGATTGGTTAGCCATTCATAATACACATCCCTTTCCATCCATAATAAATCAGATCCTATCTGTGACTACGGCCAATTCCTACGACTAGTGATGGGTGTGGAACTGAGAACATCACATGTTTCGAGGAGTACAGTTTCTTCTAGTTTCCTTCCAGTCTATCCGCGCACAATCCGCAATAAAGCAACATCTGCATCGCCAGTCCGCAATGAAGTTCCATCTTCTCCACAATAAAGTATCAGTTTCATGGATTTAGTCAGTTTCAAATGAGACACAGCAGCAACAATGAGCTTCAACAAAATCAAATCTTTTAATAGACTCGGACAACATATGGTTTAGTGCTATCTATCCTTTTTGTGAAAGTGAACATTGTGACCACAATCGAATAAGATTTAAACAAGTGACAAGAGACACTAAACTTGAGGACTACAGTGGATGTTGGTGTCGAGTCTTGGTTTTCTTTTGATTTTATCTTTTTGGTGACATGTCTTTTAGCTTTTCCAGGATGTCTTTGACTAGAGATTCTATCTCCAGGATGTCTTTGACTAGAAAGGCGAGGATGGGGTATCGTCACCTATTTGCATTTGCTGTCTGTGGATTGTCTCTTAGTAATGCTATGACTTGTCCAAGGATATGAGGACACTGTGAGTCTAGTATGAACTGGGGCATTCCTTGTTTGTGACTGTCTTATCTCCATGCAAATAGGTACAATGACTTTCTGGGCCGAACAAATGCCTCGATTGTCATAACCTATTTTGCCATAATAAAGCTCAATGATGATAACGCACAAGAAGCTCTTTCACGTTCATATCTTCTGTCTTCCATCCCCCTTTCTTGATTGACGTCCATGGTCCTTCTCAAGTCCACATAGCCCGCTATCACATGACTGAGTATAATGACACACCAAAAACATTTGCATTTCATATAGTCGCATCTGCATCACCACATATAAGCATTTCATACATACATATAGATATCACAATTGCATCACATCCTGCATACAACACATGTTAGCACATCTCACATTTTCATTATGTAAATAATCATTTGCATTATCATATTCATTTGCATCACATACATTCACATTTGCATCATGCATCTCATATACAACATAAAAGAACAAAAATATATTGCATTGCATCATATAAGCATCCATATCATAAAACATAAACATCATAGAAGCATCTGATCACATAGGGTACACATGCATATAGCTGTCGCAAAAATGAATCATCTCTCATATATATATAAAGTGTCATGATACAATGATGTCAAAAGAATCATATGGCTACAAAGAATCACCCGCAGGTGTCTACAATACAAGAAGTGATACATATACTGATACAATGGGGAGCCCACTATAGCTATGAGGAACTCCCTCCCTCGGAGCCGCCTGGCCTCGACGGAGTCTGAGCTGTAGATGGTCCCGCCCCAGGATCCCCCTATCTCTCTGGTGGTGGTGGAGGCCCCATGACCCCACCGCTGGATGCCTGTCTCCTGCGACTCCCTCCCGTAGCCGTCGCTGTGCGCGACAATCTATGGAAGCTCCTAGCCCGCTGATCTGCTGGCACGGCTGCATAGTATAGATCCCTCTAGTAGGCGATCTCCTCTCCAGCTCGCAAGACATATGCGTAGCCTGCCCCTGCATCCTCTGCTGCCCGCCTCCCTGCCCTCAGAGTTGTCTCGGCCTCTGTGTATCTCTGGATGGCCTGATCCCTCTCCCGCTCTGTGTCTCTGACCCTGATCCTGAGGTGATCTCTCTCCCGCACCAAATCCTCAATCTCATCTGCCTGGCCCTGGCAGATCTCTCGTAGCCTCAACACCTCATCCTCCTCAGAATCTCCGCTCTCAGCCTCTGCCTGTGGCTCCTCCCTGGAGGTGCCTGTCCCTGTGCCTCTGCCTGCACCTGTCCCTGTGCCTGTCTAGGTACCTGTGGCTGTACCTGTCTCTATCCCTCTGCCTACACCTGTCTAGGTCCCTATGCTCTAGGACCCTGTGCTGCTGGCACCTGTAGGGGCAGTCCACCCCGACCCCTCACCACCGGAGCTGCTCTCTCCTGTCCTCCCTCCCTCCGAGGTGCCACCCGCCTCTCTCCCACCACTCCCCTCCGCCTCCGCCGGCCCCTACCTCCATCCCCTCCACCATCATCATCATCTCCTCCACCCTCTCCCTCCAGTGGCTCTGTCGGATCTGTCAACCTGGGAAACGGATGCTCTGCCCAATACGCAGAGTACTCTGCGTCCATCCCTGCATCATCTACCTCTGGCCACATGTCCCAGGGCATCGACATCATCTCTGCTAGCTGTGTCACCGCCTGATCATATGATAATAGCGGCCCAAACTGCACCTGATCTCTGACCGTACGGGCATACATGCCCGAGCCCCGTGGCATCCGCTGGATCCGCCCAAACTGCCTGCACACCCTATCAACAAGCTGCCTCTCCAAAATATAGGGTGTCCGCCCCATCAGATACCTGCTCCTGAAAACATATGGTAGCTCCAATGCGTCGTCATCCCACTCCTCGCACCCCAGGTACGGCCTCCAGATGACCATGTCTATGTCATCTATGACGCACCTCCAATGCTCCAATCTACCAATCCGAGGCTGGGAAGTAATCATGTCGTACAAGTGCACGAAGCTCCGTCCCTGTCCTCTGCCTCTGAAATGAATGGGCCGTGTGATGGGAAGGTGCTCATAAGCCCACACCTGCAAGAGAGTCACGCCGCAGCCCAAACCCACTGATCCGTGGTATACAAACTGATGCAGCTCATAATATAAATGTGCCAGGACACATGGCCCCCATGCATACCTAGTGTGCTCTGTCATCAGTGTCTCCAATGCCCCTCCCCAGCCCACTGCCAATCCTCGTGTGGCCCTGTCTGGACACAAATACCCACTGATGGCTCCCCCAATAACTGCCGACAATGCTAAACCTGTGGCAGTCATGGTATCCCAGGCTACATGACTTGCTCGCATCTCCAACCCGGGATCCTGGAAGACCCGTCTCAATGCCTCCCTGTCACCGTCACGGTCATAGGGAATCAACTCTCCATCAATAGGGATATGCAGAATCTTGTAGACATCCTCTAATGTAACTGTCATCTCACCCATCGGCAGGTGAAACGTGCACGTCTTCGAGTGCCATCTCTCAGCTAACGCAGTTAGCAACCCCATGTTTGCCCGAAACTCAGGCACAAATAGCACATGTGTAAGACCCATCTCCTCAATGGATATCCTATCCTGGATCGACAACTCTGGTCGCAACCTCTGAGTCGACGGGAATCTCTCCCGTGACTCTAACATCGGCAAATACTCCTGCAGTCACACAATCAATTTTGTCAGTTATCGTGGCATTCACTGTTTATCACAAAATGCTACTTGCTACCTAAATGCATCTGGTTATCTCTCCTAGTGACACTCACTGTTCATCACAAAGTGTTGCTATCTACCCTAGTAGTGCTCCCTGTTCATCACAAAGTACTACGTGTGTGACATTCCCTGTTCATCACAAAGTGTCACTCACATTCGCACTCCCTGTTCATCACAAAGTGCTGCCTATCTTGGTGCTCCCTGTTCATCACAAAGTGCCTTGATCTATTCTACTCTTCCTAGAGGACCTGCTTGAGTGTATCCTCTCAACAGCTTATCCAATCGACAGCGTATGTTCATCACAGAACTGCCGGTTTGACCTAAAAGACTAAAACCATGCATTTTGACACACAACCGCGCTTTTAACACCCAAACGCGCTTATAGACTGCACAAACGCGCTTCTGCAACACAGACGCGTTTTCTGAACACAAACGTGCCTATGTCATGCACAAACGCGACCAGGGAACACAGACGTCCCTACATGACATAAATGCTCCTACAAATCACAGACGCTTCTACATTTCACAAACGCGTCCGCATTCAGCACAAACGCGGTTCCAGGCACAGACACGCCTGGACCCGACACAGACGCGCCTGGCACTGACACAGACGCGGTTGCGCGTTTTTGCATATTTAAACTATCCTATTCCTAACGCATTTATTGTTACTAAACATGCATTTATGACAAAACTCGAAATGCATGAAAGTACGAGGAGGTTTTCGGGTACTTACCGGCTCTCCTGCATCGGCTGGTCGCTGGAATCGGCGAACACGGTCGAATCTATGAATGGATGCCATCGCTGCTGACTGCTGCTGCTCTTTTCTTGTTCTGCACTATGATCTTCTAAGGGTGTGGATGAAAATGAGGATGTCTTTTGCCCGTGGCCTATCTTATAGCCTACCCTAGCCCTCGCCTTCATTTCCCGAGTCAGTCTTCTTCATCCCGTGACTTTGTCACTTTATCCAATCAGTCCATTCTATCCCGTCTTTCTTATCGAGAGATTGTCTGCAATCTTTTCAGACATTTTCATCCAATCTCTCGAGGGGGCATATCATTCCCATCCTGGGGCAACTTTGTATCAGTTCATCTTATCTTCTTTGAAACAACGCGACAAGCCGCATTGTCTCAAAGAGGGGCAAAATGTAGACACTCAAAATTGTCATGTCTAATTAAATAAATATTTTATTTATTTAATTATCTAAGCTTAATTCTTCTATTAATTAAATAAATCTTTATTTATTTAATTAATTCATTTATCCTCTTCTAGCCTTATTTCTCATTTAAATAAATACATTTATTTATTTAAATTATCCCTTTCCTAAATTAAATAAATATTTTATTTATTTAATTGTCCTATTTCTTCTATTAATTAAATAAATCTTTATTTATTTAATTAATTCATTATCTTTTTCTACACATGACACATGTCATTCATCTCTTAATTCCTACACTACCTACCTCTTTCATTATTTTATTATTTCCTCTACCTACCCCCTAATCCTAGCCGACCTCTCTTTTTACACCTCTCAATCTTAACCCTCCATTTCATATTGTGTCTTCTATTTAAGGAGATGCTTTCTTCATTGTCAAACCCTAATAACACATGCTAATGATCTTTCATGCAACTTGGCTACACTACAATTCCACTTGCAACCACATTCCGTTCTTTATTGAGCTCTTGTGCATACAAAAATCTGAGAGCAAATATATCAAACAAGATCAATGGAGATAGGAAGAATGGAGATCAAAACCCTATTGGACATGTGATGGTATAATCTTTGTGATTTTGAGTTATTTTGCATTGTCTTAGGTTATCTTCATATGTTATGGTGGATCTTTGTTGTTGTTAGGCTAGGGTTTGGTGGTTGAATTCATTTTAGCCTTTCAATATTGTTGTTATTGTTATCCATTTTCACCATACACAGTATGCACAAGGCCAGATATTGCACATGCAGTGGGAGTTGTGAGCAGGTTTATGAGTAATCCGGGTATGGAACATTCGAATGCTGTGAAATGGATTCTTCAGTGTGTATGGTGAAAATGGATACAATAATAACAGAATTGAAAGGCTAAATGAATTCAACCACCAAACCCTAGCCTAACAACAACAAAGATCCACCATAACATATGAAGATTACCTAAGACAATGTAAATAAAACAAAATCACAAAGATTATACCATCACATGTCCAATAGGGTTTTGATCTCCATTCTTCCTATCTCCATTGATCTTGCTTGATATATTTGCTCTCAGATTTTATGTGCACAAGAGCTCAACAAAGAACGGAATGTGGTTGCAAGTAGGATCGTAGTGTAGTCAAAATGATCATTAGGGCATTAAGTCATTAGAATGCTTGATTAGGGTTTGATAATGAAGGAAGCATCTCCTTAAATAGAAGACACAATATGAAATGGAGGGATAAGATTGAGAGGTGTAAAAAGGAGGTCGGCTAGGATTAGAGGGTAGGTAAAAGAAATACCAAAATAATGAAAGGGGTAGGTAGTGTATGAATTAAGAGATGAATGACATGTGTCATGGGTAGAAAAGGTTAATGAATTAATTAAATAAATAAAGATTTATTTAATTAATAGAAGAAGTGGGATCAATTAAATAAATAAAATATTTATTTAATTTAAGAAAAGGATAATTTAAATAAATAAATGTATTTATTTAAATGAGAAATAAGGCTAGAAGAGGATAAATGAATTAATTAAATAAATAAAGATTTATTTAATTAATAGAAGAATTAGGCTTAAATAATTAAATAAATAAAATATTTATTTAATTAGACATGGCAATTTTAGGTGTCTACATTTTGCCCCTCTTTGAGACAATGCGACTTGTCGCGTTGTTTCAAAGAAGATAAGATGAACTGATACAAAGTTGCCCCAGAATGGGAATAATATGCCCCCTCGAGAGATTGGATGAAAATGCCTGGAAAGATTGTAGACAATCTCTCGATAAGAAAGAAAGGCTAGAATGGAATGGGCGGATAAAGTGACAAAGTCACGGGATAAGGAAGACTGACTTGGGAAATGAAGGCTAAGGTTAGGGTAGGCTATAAGATAAACCACGGGCAAAAGACATCCTCATTGTCATCTACACCTTCACGAGATCAAAGTGCAGAGCGAGAAAAGAGTAGGAGCAGTCAGCAGCGATGGCTTTCGTGCATAGATTCGACCGTGTTCGACGATTCTAGAGGCCAGCAGAGGCAGGAGAGCCGGTAAGTAGCACCAAGCCTCCTTGTACTTTGACGCATTTAATTTTGTCATTAATGCATGCTAGTTAGAGCAATAAATGCGCTTAGAAGTAGGACTTAAAAATGTCAAAAACCGTTTAACCGCGTCTGCGTCGGTGCCAGGCGCGTCTGTGTCGGTGCCAGGCGCGTTTGCGTCTGGAACCGCGTTTGTGTCGAATGCGGGCACGTCTGCGATGTGAAGGGGCGTCTGTGATGTGCAGGGGCGTCTGCGTAGTATAGTCGCGTTTATGCACAGCCTAGGCACGTCTATGTCATACAGGCGCGTCTGTGTTTTTCAGGCGCACTTGTGCAGTTTGTAGGCGCGTTTGTGTCAGTCAAGCGCGTTTGCGTTAAAAAAATGCAAGTTTTGGTCTTCGAGGTCAAATCGGCAGTTCTGTGATGAACATACGCTGTCGATTGGATAAGCTGCTGAGAGGATACACTCAAGCAGGTCCTCTAGGAAGACTATGATAGATCAAGGCACTTTGTGATGAACAGTGAGTACCAAGATAGAGTACTTTGTGATGAACAGTGAGTACCCAAAGTATGAACAACACTTTGTGATGAACAGGGAGTGCCAATGTGAGTAACACTTTGTGATGAACAGTGAGTGTCACACACGTAGTACTTTGTGATGAACAGGGAGTACCACTAGGATAAATAGCAACACTTTGTGATGAACAGTGAGTGTCACTAGGGTAGATAGCCATATGCATTTAGATAATGAGTAGCATTTTGTGATAAACAGTGAATTCCACCATGACTGACATGATTGATTTGCTTGACTGCAGGAGTATTTGCCTATGTTGGAGTCACGTGAGAGATTCCCGTCGACACAGAGATTGCGACCTGAGTTGTCGTTTCAGGATAGAGCTGCCATCGAGGAGATGGGTTTGAGATATATATTGTATGTGCCTGAGTTTCGGGCAAACATGGGTTTGCTGACTGCGCTTGCTGAGAGATGGCACTCGGAGACGTGCACCTTCCATTTGCCGATGGGTGAGATGACAATCACCCTTGAGGATGTCTACAGGATTCTACAGATACCGATTGATGGAGATTTGATTCCATATGATCGTGATGGAGATCGGGAGGCCTTGAGATGGGTGTTCCAGGATCCCGGACTGGAGATGAGGGCAGGACACGTGGCATGGGACACCATGACCGCCACAGGGTTAGCATTGTCGGCCGTGATCGGAGGAGCGATCAGTGGATTTCTATGCCCAGATAGGGTGACATGGGGATTGGCTGTGGGCTGGGGGGGAGCACTGGAGACACTAGTGACACATCACACCAGATATGCCTGGGGACCATGTGTATTGACCCACCTGTACTATGAGCTTCACCAGTTTGTCTATCACGGGTCAATGGGATTGGGCTGCGGGGTGACACTATTGCAGGTATGGGCGGATGAGCATCTGCCAGTGACGAGGCCGATACACTTCCAAGGCAGGGGACATGGATGCAGTTTTGTGCATTTGTACGACATGATCACCTCGCAGCCGCGGATTGGCAGGTTAGAGCATTGGCGACGAGTGATAGATGACATTGATGTAGTCATCTAGAGACCGTATCTAGGATGCGAGGAGTGGGAGGATGATGCAGTGGAGTTGCCATACACCTTCCGGAGCAGGTACCTGATTGGGCGGATGCCCTATGTATTAGAGAGGCAGCTTGTGGACAGGGTATGCAGGCAGTATGGCAGGATCTAGAGGATGCCACGGGGCTTGGGCATGTATGCCCACACAGTCAGAGATCAGGTGCAGTTTGAGCCTCTACTGTCATATGATCAGGCGCTGACACAGCTGGCAGAGATGGTGCCTGTACCCTGGGATATGTGGCCAGAGATCGAGGATGCCGGGATGGATGCTGAGTATTCAACATATTGGGCGGAGCATCCATTCCCACGACTAACAGATCTAGGGGAGCTGTTGGAAGATGGAGGTGGGGACGATGATGATGATGGCGGAGGTGATGGGGGTAGAGACCGACGGAGGTGGAGGAGAGTAGTAGGGGAGAGGAGGGTTGCACCTCGGAGAGAGGGTGGAGAGGAGCAGCAGGCTTGGGTGGTGAGGGGTCGCGGTGGATTACCCCTACAGGTAGCAGCACCACAGGGTCCCAGGCAGAGACAGGGACAGGGACAGGGACAGGGACAAGGATAGGTGCAGGGACAGAGGCATGTACAGAGACAAGTACCCATACAGGCACCAGTATAGGTACCGATACAGGGGCAGGCACCTGCAGAGGGAGAGCCACAGGCAGAGGCAGAGGGTGGGGATCCAGAGGAGGATGAGCTGATTGAGCTCAGGGAGATCTGCCAGGGCCAGACAGATGAGATACAGGATCTGAAGAGGGAGAGAGACCGACTCAGGACGAGGCTCAGGGATACTGAGCGGGAGAGAGATCAGGCAATTCAGCGCTACACAAAGGATGAGACAACGCTGAGGGAAGGGAGGCAGGCGGCGAAGGACATAGGGGCAGGATATGCATATGTCCTGCGGGCTGGAGAGGAGATAGGATACTGGAGGGACCTCTACTACGGTGTAGTGCCGGCAGATCAGTGGGCGAGGAGCTTCCATAGACCGTCGCGTACAGCGACAGCTATGGGAGGGAGTCAGAGGAGGCAGACATCGAGTGGTGGGGTCATGGGTCCTCCACCACCACCAGATAGAGGGGGCAGGCAGGATGATCTTGGGGCGGGTCCTTCGGGGGCTTAGATTCCGTCGAGGCCAGGCAGCTCCAAGGGAGGGAGTTCATCATAGCCTTAGAGGGCTCCCATTGTATCAGTTTTGTACCATTGTTTTGTATTGTAGACACCTGTGGGTGCTTTTGTAGCCATATGTATTTTTGACATCATTGTATCATGACACTTATGATTATATATATGAGATGATTCATTTTTGCGGCAGCTATATGCATGTGTACCTATGTGATGAGATGTTTAATGATGTATGTTTCTATGTGATGCTTATGATATAGATGCAAATATGTATATGATGCAATGCAATATATTTTGTTCTTTTATGTTTTATATATGTGTATGCATGATGCAAATGTGAATGTATGTCATGCAGATGAATATGATAATGCAAATGTAAATTGTGCTAACAGGTGTTGTGTGCAAGATGTGATGCAGTTGTGATATCTATATGTATGTATGAAATGCTTATATGTGGTAATGTAGGTGCAACTACATGAGATGCAAATGTTTTTGGTGTGTCATTATACTCAGTCATGTGATAGCAGGCTACGTGAACTCGAGAAGGACGATGGAAGACAGAAGATATGAAAGTGAAAGAGCTTCTTGTGTGTTATCATCATTGAGCTTTATTATGGCAAAATAGGTTATGACAATCGAGACATATGTTCGACCCAGAAAGTCATTGTACCTGTTTGCATGGAGATAAGACAGTCACAAACAAGGAATGCCCCAGTTCACACTAGACTCACAGTGTCCTCATATCCTTGGACAAGTCATAGCATTACTAAGAGACAATCCACAGACAACAAATACAAATAGGTGACGATACCCCATCCTTGCCTTTCTAGTCAAAGACATCCTGAAGATAGAATCTCTAGTCAGAGACATCCCGGAAAAGCTAAAAGACATGTCACCAGAAAGATAAAATCAAAAGCAAACCAAGACTCAACACCAACACCCACTGTAGTCCTCAAGTTTAGTATCTCTTGTCACTTGTATAAGTCTTATTTGATTGTGGTCACAATGTTTACTTTCACAGAAAGGATAGATAGCACTGAACCATATGTTGTCTGAGTCTGTTGAAAGATTTGATTTGTTGAAGCCCATTGTTGCTGCTGTGTCTCATCTAAAACTGACTGAATCCATGAAACTGATACTTTATTGTGGAGAAGATGAAACTTTATTGCGGATCTATGATGCCGATGTTGCTTTATTACGGATTGTGCGTGAATAGACTGAAGGAAGCTGGAAGAAACTGTACTCCTCAAAACATGTGATGTTCTCAATTCCACACCCATCACTAGACGTGGGATTTGCCTTAGCCACAAATAGGATTTGATTTATTATGGATGGAAATGGAGGCGAAAAGGGAGGTTTATTATGAATGGCTAACCAATCTTGGGTAGATCAATAACAAGCCATGATGGGAATGGGTAAGTTTATTATGAATGAATAGGTTGTGAGTGTGTGCAAAGTGAAATGATGAAAGAGAATCCTGAAGGAGGGAGGAGCAATGTCTCTGCACATGGCGCTGGTGACCCAGTTTTCACCATGGTACTTGCCCAGGGCGCCACCGAAGTGGTTTTCACTGTTGGACGAAATTATTTCTCTTTACTTTTTTCAATTTTTTCAATGTTTTTTGTGTCACAAGGCGCCTGTTTGCCAGGTTTTCACCAAGTAACGATTTATTTTTTTTAATAATTTTTTTGTATTTTTGAAATTTTTTTTGATTTTTTTGTATTTTTAAATTAGGATATTCCGAAGAGCTATGTGTAGAACTTGCGAAGGTGCATGTTGTTGATAGGATCTTCCAAAGGTTCACCTTTTGTAGTTGAGAGCTGATATGCCCCAGATCCATAGGCTGCTGTAACGATGTAAGGACCAAGCCAGTTTGGTTCGAACTTGCCCTTCTTCTCTCTGTCTTGCTGATTCTTGGGGTTTTCTCTAAGAACCAAGTCACCTACCTCAAATGTGCGAGGCTTGACCTTGTGGTTGTAGCTGCGACTCATTCGTTGTTGGTAAGCCTTGAGATGATTAAAAACAGTTTGTCTTCGTTCATCCAGTAGTTCTAGTTCTTGTAAGCGAGAGACCCTATAGTCTTCATCAGTGATGATGTTTTGCAAAGAGACCCGTAAAGAGGGTAGCTCGACCTCAATAGGCAAGATGGCTTCAGAACCATAGACTAGTGAATAGGGTGTAGCTCCTGCAGGTGTGCGGACACTTGTGTGGTAGGCCCAAAGTGCAGGATTGAGTTGGATATGCCAATTACGGTCAGCGTCGTCGACTGTCTTCTTGAGGATTTTAAGAATTGTTTTATTAGACGCCTCAGCTTGGCCATTACCTTGGGGGTAATATGGTGTGGAGAAACGATGGGAAATATGGAAGCGGTCACAGAGTTCACGAATATCCTGATTTTTGAAGGGATGCCCGTTATCAGTAATAATGGAAACAGGAATACCATATCGGCATATGATATAGTTAAGGATGAAGGTAGCAATCTGTTTTCCAGTGACTTGTGTGAGAGGCACGACTTCAATCCATTTTGTGAAATACTCTATGGCTGTGATAATGAATTTATGACCATTAGAGGAAGGAGGGTGAATCTTGCCTATGAGATCGAGTCCCCACTGACAAAAGGGCCAAGGAGACGCAAGTGGTTGTAATTCTTGTGCTGGCGCATGTATGAGGTCTCCATGAATTTGACATTGCTTACTGTATATGGTGAAAATGGATAACAATAATAACAATATTGAAAGGCTAAATGAATCCAACCACTAAACCCTAGCCTAACAATGAACAAAGATCCACCATAACATATGAAGATTACCTAAGACAATGCAAATAACTCAAAATCACAAAGATTATACCATCACATGTCCAATAGGGTTTTGATCTCCATTCTTCCTATCTCCATTGATCTTGCTTGATATATTTGCTCTCAGATTTTTATATGCACAAGAGCTCAACAAAGAACGGAATGTGGTTGCAAGTAGGATCGTAGTGTAGCCAAGTACTCCAAAATCAGTCATTAGTCATTAGGCCGACAATGAAGGAAGCATCTCCTTAAATAGAAGACACAATAAGAAATGGAGGGTTAAGATTGAGAGGTGTAAAAAGAGAGGTCGGCTAGGATTAGAGGGTAGGTAAAAGAAATAGTAAAATAATGAAAGAGGTAGGTAGTGTAGAAATTAAGAGATGAATGACATATGTCATGTGTAGAAAAAGATAATGAATTAATTAAATAAATAAAGATTTATTTAATTAATAGAAGAAGTAGGACAATTAAATAAATAAAATATTTATTTAATTTAGGAAAGGGATAATTTAAATAAATAGATGTATTTATTTAAATGAGAAATAAGGCTAGAAGAGGATAAATGAATTAATTAAATAAATAAAAATTTATTTAATTAATAGAAGAATTAGGCTTAGATAATTAAATAAATAAAATATTTATTTAATTAGACATGACAATTTTGAGTGTCTACATTTTGCCCCTCTTTGAGACAATGCGGCTTGTCGCGTTGTTTCAAAGAAGATAAGATGAACTGATACAGAGTTGCCCCAAGATGGGAATAATATGCCCCCTCGAGAGATTGGATGAAAATGTCTGAAAAGATTGGAGACAATCTCTCGATAAGAAAGAAAGGCTAGAATGGGTTGACCGAATAAAGTGACAAAGTCACAGGATGAAGAATACTGACTCGAGAAATGAGGGCGAGGGCTAGGGTAGGCTATAAGATAGACCACGGGAAAAATACATCCTCATTGTCATCCACACCCTTACAAGATCACGGTGCAGAGCGAGAAAAGAGCAGCAACAGTCAGCAGCGATGGCCTTTGTTCACAGATTCGACCGCGTTCGCCGATTCCAGAGGCCAGCAGAGGCAGGAGAGCCGATAAGTACCATGAAACCTCCTCGTACCTTCACGCATTTCAATTTTTGTCATTAATGCTCAATAGGTAGCAATAAATGTGCTAGGAATAGGGTAGTTAAAAAATGCAAAAATGCACAACCGCGTCTGTGTCAGTGCCAGGCGCGTCTGTGTCGGTTCCAGGCGCGTCTATGCCTAGGACCGCGTTTGCGTTGATTGCGGGCGCATTTGTGAATTTTAGAGGCATTTATGTCATGCAGGGATGTCTATGTTCCCTGGCCGCGTTTGTGCATGATATAGGCACGTTTGTGTTCTTAAAGCACGTCTGTGTTTCAGAAGCGCGTTTGTGCAGTATATAATCGCGTTTATGAGTTTAAAGCGCGTTTATGTGTCAAAATGCATGGTTTTAGTCTTCTAGGTCAAATCGGCAGTTCTGTAATGAACATACGCTGTCGATTGGATAAGCTGCTGAGAGGATACACTCAAACAGGTCCTCTAGGAAGACTAGGATAGATCAAGGCACTTTGTGATGAACAGGGAGTACCAGGATAGGCAGCACTTTGTGATGAACAGGGAGTGCGAATGTGAGTAACACTTTGTGATGAACAGGGAATGTCACACACGTAGTACTTTGTGATGAACAGGGAGCACTACTAGGATAGATAGCAACACTTTGTGATGAACAATGAGTGTCACTAGGATAGATAACCATATGCATTTAGATAGCAAGTAGCATTGTGTGATAAACAGTGAATGCCACGATAACTGACATGATTGATTGTTTGACTGCAGGAGTATCTGCTTATGTTGGAGTCACTGGAGAGATTCCCGTCTACACAGAGACTGCGAGCAGAGTTGTCGTTTGAGGAGAGAGCAGCTATTGAAGAGATGGGCCTCAGACATGTACTGTATGTGCCTGAGTTTCGAGCAAACATGGGTTTGCTGACTGCGCTGGCGGAGAGATGGCACTCCGAGACTTGCACGTTTCACTTACCGATGGGGGAGATGACAGTGACCCTCGAGGATGTCTATAGGATTTTGCACATACCGATCGATGGAGAGCTGATTCCATATGATCGAGATGGAGACAGGGAGGCGTTGAGACGGGTATTCCAGGATCCCGAGTTGGAGATGAGAGCAGGGCACGTGGCATGGGATACCATGACCGCGACAGGTTTAGCTTTGCCAGCTGTGATTGGAGGAGTTATCAGTGGGTTCTTGTGTCCTGACAAAGCTACACGGGGGTTGGCAGTGGGTTGGGGAGGAGCACTGGAGATACTGGTGACTGAGCACACCAGGTATGCATGGGGTCCATGTGTCTTGGCACATCTGTATTATGAGCTTCACCAGTTCGTCTACCATGGATCAGTGGGACTGGGTTGTGGAGTGACACTCCTACAGGTGTGGGCATATGAGCACCTTCCTATCACACGGCCGATTCACTTCAGAGGTAGAGGGCATGGACGGAGCTTTGTACACCTCTATGATATGATTACGTCACAGCCTCGGATTGGCCGGCTGGAGCACTGGAGGCGTGTTATAGATGATATTGACACAGTCGTCTGGAGGCCGTACCTAGGGTGCGAGGAGTGGGAGGACGACGCCTTGGAGCTTCCATATACATTCAGGAGCAGATATCTGATTGGGCGGACGCCCTACATTTTGGAGAGACAGCTGGTTGACAGGGTAGGCAGACAGTTTGGCAGGATCTAGAGGATGCCACGAGGCTCGGGTATGTATGCTCGTACGGTCAGGGATCAGGCACAGTTCGGGCCATTGTTATCATATGATCGGGCGGTCACACAGCTGACAGAGATGATACCCCTACCCTGGGATATGTGGCCAGAGATTGAGGATGCAGGTATGGATGCAGAGTACTCCGCGTATTGGGTAGAGCATCCATTTCCACGGTTGACAGATCCGGGAGAGCTGCTGGAGGGGGAGGTTGGAGGGGATGATGATGATGATGGTGGAGGGGATGGAGGTAGGGGCCGACGGAGGCGAAGAGGAGTAGTGGGGGAGAGGAGGGTAGCACCTCGGAGGGAGGGAGGACAGGAGGGACCAGCCCAGGTGGTGGTGAGGGGTCGCGGTGGAGTGCCCCTGCAGGTACTAGCAGCACAGGGACAGAGGCAGGGACAGGTGCAGAGACAGGTGCCAGTACAGGCACAGGTACAGAGACAGGTGCAGGCACCCAAACATGTACAGAGACAGGCACCGATTCAGGCACCCAGACAGGTACAGGGGCAGGCACCTGCAGAGGGAGAGCCACAGGCAGAGGCTGAGGGTGGAGATCCTAAGGAGGATGAGCTGTTAGAGCTGAGAGAGATCTGCCAGGGCCAAGCAGACGAGATCCAGGAGTTGGAGTGGGAGAGGGATCGCCTCAGGATCAGGCTCTGAGATACAGAGCGAGAGAGGGATCAGGCCATTCAGTGATATACTGAGGCTGAGACAGCTTTGAGAGCAGGGAGGCAGGCGGCAGAGGACGCAGGGGCAGGCTACGCATATGTGCTGCGAGCCGGTGAGGAGATTGGCTACTGGAGAGACCTGTACTATGGTGCAGTGCCAGCGGATCAGCGGGCGAGGAGCTTCCATAGACCATCGCGGACAGCGACGGCTATGGGAGGGAGTCGGAGGAGGCAGGCATCTAGTGGCGGGGTCATGGGTCCTCCACCACCACCAGATAGGCAGGGTGATCCTGGAGCGGGTCCTTTTACAGCTCAACGTCCGTCGAGGCCAGGCGGCTCCGAGGGAGGGAGTTCATCATAGCCATAGAGGGCTCCCCTTTGTATCAGTATATGTACCATTTTTGTATTGTAGACACCTTCGGGTGATTTTGTAGCCATATGATTCTTTTGACATCATTGTATCATGACACCTTTGATTATATATGAGATATGATTCATTTTTGCGGCAGCTATATGTATGTGTACCTTATGTGATGAGATGTTCTTATGATGTGTGTTTTATGTGATGCTTATGATATGGATGCAAATATGTATATGATGCAATGCAATATTTTTTTTTTTGTTCTTTTATGTTTTATATGGGTATGCATGATGCAAATGTGAATGTATGTAATGCAGATGAATATGATAATGCAGATGTAAATTGTGCTAACAAGTGTTGTGTGCAGGATGTGATGCAGTTGTGATATCTATATGTATGTATGAAATACTTATATGTGGTAATGTAGGTGCAGCTACATGAAATGCAAATGTTTTTGGTGTGTCATTATACTCAGTCATGTGATAGCAGGCTACGCGGACTCGAGAAGGACGATGGAAGTCAATCAAGAAATGGGGGGATGAAAGATAGAAGATATGAACGTGAAAGAGCTTCTTGTGCGTTATCATCATTGAGCTTTATTATGGCAAGTAGGTTATGACAATCGAGGCATATGTTTGACCTAGAAAGTCATTGTACCTGTTTGCATGGAGATAAGACAGTCACAAACAAGGAATGCCCCAGTTCATACTAGACTCACAGTGTCCTCATATCCTTGGACAAGTCATAGCATTACTAAGAGACAATCCACAGACAACAAATACAAATAGGTGACGATACCCCATCCTCGCCTTTCTAGTCAAAGACATCCTGGAGATAGAAGCTCTAGTTAGAGACATCCCGGAAAAGCTAAAAGACATGTCACCAAAAAAGATGAAATCAAAAGAAAACCAAGACTCGACACCAACATCCACTGTAGTCCTCGAGTTTAGTGTCTCTTGTCACTTGTATAAGTCTTATTTGATTGTGGTCACAATGTTTACTTTCACAGAAAGGATAGATAGCACTGAACCATATGTTGTCTGAGTCTGTTGAAAGATTTGATTTTGTTGAAGCCCATTGTTGCTGCTGTGTCTCGTCTGAAATTGACTGAATCCATGAAACTGATACTTTATTGTGGAGAAGACGAAACTTTATTGCGGATCTGTGATGCAAATGTTGCTTTATTGCAGATTGTGCATGAATAGACTGAAGGAAGATGGAAGAAACTTTACTCCCTGAAACATGTGATGTTCTCAGTTCCACACCCATCACTAGATGTAGGATTTTGCCTTAGCCACAGATAGGATCTGATTTATTATGGATGGAAAGGGAGGCGAAAAGGGAGGTTTATTATGAATGGCTAACCAATCTTGAGTAGATCAATAACAAGCCATGATGGGAATGGGTAAGTTTATTATGAACGAATAGGTTGTGAGTGTGTGCAAAGTGAAATGATGAAAGAGAATCCTGAAGGAGGGACGAGCAATGTCTCTACGCATGGCGCTGGTGACCCAGTTTTCACCATGGTACTTGCCCAGGGCGCCACCAAAGTGGTTTTCACCGTTGGACGAAATTATTTCTCTTTACTTTTTTTCGATTTTTCAATGTTTTTTGTGTCACAAGGCGCCTGTTTGCCAGGTTTTCACCAAGTAACGATTTTTTTGTTTTATAATTTTTTGTATTTTTGAAAAAATTTATTTTTTTGTGTTTTCGAATTAGGATACTCTGAAGAGCTATGTGTAAAACCTGCGAAGGTGCATGCTGTTGATAGGATCCTCAAAAGGTTCACCTTTTGTAGTTGAGAGCTGATATGCCCCAGAGCCATATACTGCTGTAATAATGTAAGGACCAAGCCAGTTTGGTTCAAACTTGCCCTTCTTCTCTCTGTCTTGCTGATTCTTGGGGTTTTCTCGGAGAACCAAGTCACCTACCTCAAATGTGCGAGGCTTGACTTTGTGATTGTAGTTGCATTGTTTCTTGACTGAATGATGTGTAGCTTGAGTGTCTGTCTTCCTTGATAAAGGAACTGAGATAGGATTACTAGTGTGTGGACTACACAGACCCGTATGCGTGTCACCTGAAGAAGTTTGGGCATCCTTGATAACAAAGTCCTTCGAGGAAGCTCCATTAAAGGTCCATGATGTATCGCTAGAAGGGGATGGATGTGTGGAACAAGTGGAAGAGTTATGAAGGCTTATGATTGTGAAAAGAAGTGAAAGTAGGATAGCATGATGGAGACTTAGGATCAACAAGTATGCTTTTTGACTTAAAATTGTAGAACTTTTGCCCCCAGTTATTTTGGTGTTAGGGGAGATCAACTCTTGCTCTTTTTGCTTCATATGAGTTTTATCCTTGACTTTGATTTTTGTAGAGTCCAATAGCTTTTGATTTTGATTTGGACTGAAGCACTTTTCTTTATTTTTGACTTTTAAATTTTTCTTTTCAAAGCTTGATTTTTGATCCCTAATGAGTAAGGGCTTTTGTGATTCTTGTTGATCCAAGTCTGGGAGTGGAGTGGAAATGGAATGAGTGGATGAAATGGTAAAGCTATGTGAGTTCTCAAGAGGGCTAGCGATACGCTCATTAGATTCTTCACTGAAAATACTCTTAGGACTATTGATATCAAGAGATGCTTGCACCACTAGAGGAGATTTGCATTCAAACTTAGTAGCTAGAACACTAGGTGGTTCACACCCAATTCCTTGCAAATTGTTTATAGATTGTTCCTGTAGATTGAATACCTTAGGAGATAGTGGGAGTTGGTCAACATGAAATATATACTCACCACATCCTAGGTCTTTAATCTTGAACTTTTCTTTTAGCTCTGCTTGTTTGGATGTAGAAGCTTTTAAGGATTCAGGATCCACGTATGCCGATGAAGGAACAGCTTCGCGATTGACTGGGATTGTTATTTTTGATTGAGGTTGTAGATTGTTGCAATATATGAATGGATTTGGATCTGCTTTGATGGTCACTTCAACTCCATTGTGTGGAAACTTGATACATCGATGATATGTAAATGGGACTGCGCTCATCTCATGAATCCATGGACGTCCCAAGAGTATGTTGTATGTGAGATCTAGATCAAGGATTTGACAAACCACATCCTTTTTAACTGGCCCAACTCTGAGAGGTAAGGTGACTGTGCCCTTGGATGAACGCTCTTCATTATCATTTGCCTTGATGGTGATTTTTTTTGTAGAATTCACAGCTTTATCAGAATATCCCAATTGTTTAATTGTGCTCAATGTACAAATGTTTAGACCTGCTCCTCCATCTATCAAGACTCGTTTTATTCGATGTTTGTGTATGAAGGCTTCAATGTGTAATGGTGCATTATGTGGCTGACTTACGGAGGCATCATCGGCTTCTGTGAATGTAAGGGAGTGTGGAATGGAAAGGTATCCCACCATGGCTTGAAACTGGTCCACGTTCAGATCAGTAGGGACGGCAGTGTCTCTCAAAATTTTGTCAAGAATAGCCTTATGAGCAGGGGATATGCGTAAGAGCTCAAGGATGGAAATGAGTGCGGGTGTCTTCCCTAACTGTTCTACAAGGTCATACTCAGGTTTGGTAGATGAAGAAGCAGTGTTTTTAGTGGAGGTACCTGGCAAAGTAATTTTACCTCGACGAGTTGTAACATGACATTCAGAGGTAGGTTCGGAAGAAGATCCAACACCTCTTAGAACAATCTTGGGTCTCTGAGGAGGATTCTCAGGATTTTTGTTCTTGATAGTAATAGTAGAAATATGATTGTCCATCGAGATGTGATTGATAGTAGAATCATAATTGTAAGGTGCACTAGTGTAATTGGCTTGATCATCTGTGACTTTGCCTTTTCCTTTGTCGTGTTTTGGGAACGGTTCCTTAAACATCTCATGCTCTTGATTAGATGAATGTCCCTCAATCTCAATGTCACCTCTATCAATGAGATCTTGCACAATGTTCTTCAATCGATGGCAATTACTTGTCTTATGACCCTTGCTCTTATGAAATTCACAAAACTCATCATCATTCCACCAATTAGGTTTGACCTTTGGCTCATATGGAGGAAAATCTGGAACTGTTATCACTTTGTTCGCCACAAGCTTTTTGAATACTGATTCAAGTGGTTCTCCCAATGGGGTGTACTTCCTTCGTGGTTTAGAAGTCGTTTGATTGTTCACTTGATTGTTTGTAGAACTCAATCCAGAAAAGATGAATTTGGGTCTCACTGTGTTGGCATCAACAACACCATCATTAACTGTATTCTTGTTCTTATTCCAAAATCTTGGCTTGTCCTTTCCTTTAAAGTCATCTTTGTTTTCTTTAAATATCTTGATGACTCCTTGTTCAATTAAGACCTTTTCTGTTGCTAGTCCCTTTTCAATAACATCCTTGAATGTGGACAAACAAGCTTTCCTGAGATCATAGCCAATATCCTTGTTAACGTTTTGAGTGAACATTTCTACCATTTGTTTCTATGGGATTTCGCAAGAGCATCTGCTAGCTAGATTTCTCCATCTTTGTAAAAATGACGCAAAAGATTCTCCTTCCTTTTGTTTAGTATTGCATAAGGTAGTAACTGAGACATCTGTTTCTATGTTGTAGGAGAAATGCTGAATGAATGCCTCTGCCAAGTCACCCCATGACTTAATACCGGGAGGTAATTGAGAAAACCATTCCATAGCTTGATCTCCTAAGCTCTGCGGAAACAACCTCATCAAGTATGTTTCTTCTGCCGCTACCTCAATGCAGGCTGTGAAGAATTGTCTTATGTGTGCCTTGGGGTCTCCTCTCCCTCTATATTTGTCAAATTTTGGCGTCACAAAGTGTGCAGGAAATGGGGGCATTGGAATGCTCTTATCAAAGGGATAAGGACATATATCTCTCATAGTGTATGTTGGTTTTGATGTACTCATGTCCTCCATCTTCTTTTGTAGATCTCTAATTTGTTGTTCCAAATTATTCTTGGGAGGAGATTGATTTCTTGTAGCATACCCCATGTTTGAAACACCCATTTGAGGAGGAGCTTGTTGCATGTATGGATGATACTGATCGTAGACATGTCCATATGGAGGTCTATATTGTTGCGGCATATATGGAGCACTTGGCATAACTTCATGTTGAGGGACCCCATATCTGTTTTGTGCATATATACCATACTCAATAGGCATTTCATTTTCCATTGTGTTGCCCCCAATTTTGACATGAGGTCTCCTTGTGTCAAAATTTTGAGGATGTCTTTGAGTATCCACTTGTTTTGATTGATCCATACCTTGAGCATGTAATTGTGCATATTTGTCTGCATAAGGCCTCCATGATGGTCTTTGAGTGTAAGTATGATACGTTTGAGCTTGTGTATGTGGGATTGCTGGTTTTTGAAGCAAAACTGATGGTGACTCAGGCATCATATTATTCGGTCCTCTATTTCCTCCACTATTTGGTCTCCTTTGATCCATGTTGGGTTGAGTTTGTTGTGAGGGTCGACTTTCCATAAGTTGAGATAAGTCAAAATCATGCGGTATTTTAGCTCCACTTTGTGCCATCATGTGTAAAAAGTACTGATGATCTCTCCTCATTATCTCTTCAACCAATCTATTGAAATGAGGATTCATTATGGATTCTTCTATGTCTGCTGATAGTATTGAAGAGTTGTCAACATTGTCATTGTGTGTAGCATTGTTGTTTATAGTATTTGCGCTTTCCACATTTGGATTGTTTCTATAAACATTCATGTCTGGTAATGTAGTGTGCTCAAGATTGTAGAATAGATCATTGTCATACTCATAAGAACTCATATTTGCGGACTCTTGAGCTTCTTTAGCTGTTCTCCTAGATTTTTGAAGGCGGGTTTCAACCATGAACTAGGTGTTTGACCAAGATGTGAGAGACTAGATGAAAAGTGAAAAGAGTATGGAAGACCAAGAGTTGTATGGAATGTAAATGAATCTTGAGGTGTACTTGCAATGTCCAAAGTGTAAGACCAAGTATGTAAGTAGTAGAGTAGGTGTGACTTCCAAAGAGAGGATCGTTTCTCTTGATGAGGTAAGCTGACCTTGACTCTAAGTAAGACCAAATGAGACCCAAAGGTAAGAAACCTTGATGAGGGACCACTTAGCAAAGTGTAGTTGTATGTAGTGTGTTGAAAGAGTATAGTGAGGACAAGCAAGTGACCTTTTTGACTCAAGTTTTTAGACAAGTATGAATGTAAAATGAGATGTAAAGCAATGATGGACTGTATGAGACCTTAGGACAGGTTGAATGCTAGATGAAACCTGAAGAGACAACCTAGGAAGCTCAAGTATTCCGAAACTGATTTCTTTTGTTTGTTGGACTTTGAAATTTTTTTTTTTTGTTGCAATTTTGAACACAGACGCGACTGTATCCTTCACAGACGCGGTTTCCTAACACAGACGCTACTATGTTTAACCCAGACGCGCTTCTATGATTTTTTTGTTGATGTTTGCTGGACTGTAAAGTTTTTTGCCCTTCTGAACACAGACGCGACTGTATACTGCACAGACGCGATTCCCAGACACAGACGTGTCTCTGTTCAACACAGACGCCTCTAAAAACACAAACGCTATTCTGCCCTTCACAGACGCGCTTATATTACGCATACACGGTTAAAACAGACATAGACGTGTTTCTGTAAACTTTGTGCAATTTTTCCAATATGTGAAGTTGTTTTGTTGTGACCAAATCTGACTTTTTGACTGTTTTTCGTGATAAGAGGACACAATGTTGATGAGGACTCAATATTTGCTAGTGTTTAAACTCCAAAATGACTCCAGGAAAAGTGTGTTGTTTGATGTAAAGTTGTTTTGCATACACTTGAAGACACAAAAGACACAATGTTTTGTTGTTTGGTCTTGAATGTTTGAATGTTTAACATAAGACAAGCACAATTCTTATGGCTGGCCAAGACAATAGTTGTTGATCCCACATAGGGTTTTACCCCCGAGGCTACGCTATTCAGAGCGGATACTTAGATGCTTGACCTCACTGGCTCCACCCTCGGCACTCACTTCTCAGGTCAGCCAAGCATCAGTCCCCATGAAAACTCCCCATGGCGAACTTTGTATCTCTACTAAGAACCATATGTGTGTGGGCCGCTACTAGAGGTCCGACCTCCTGCCCCAACAACTAGAAGGATTTGGGCTTCTAAAACAAAAAGGTGCTAGTAAGGGCATCCGTTCGTGTGGCCATACATGCGGCACTTTCAGCTCTGTAAATACAGAAGGCTCCCAGCCGGTAGGGGTTACGCCCTACAAATGATCAAATAAATTTGATCAAACGGGTTTATGGGGAGACATAGTGTCGGTATGAACTAATCAGCACACGTTATTCATAGTTTTCACTATGAATACATTTGATTATAGTGGTTTGGATGAGGTGGGTTTTCCTCGCTACCACTTGGGTTGTTCTCTTCTCACTAGTAGTCCTAATGACCACACGGGAAGACAGGCCCTCTAAAGATTGAACAAAAAGAGCCTATTGCTCAAGACACAAAAGACAATGATTCAATTTTAGTGCACCAATGGAAGTGTTTGCTAATCTATGAAAACAAGGCACACAACAAAATTACAAAACCCTAGCAAAGGCCCTGCAACAAAATTTGTTAGTAGTTTGGGTTGTTTCAAATGATAACCCCTTCCTGCAAGAACACAAGTTAGGTAAATTTTAGAAAACCCAAAAGACTTTGTGAAAAAGGGGCCTTCAACAAAAATGTTTTTTTGCCTCCAAAGCAAGCTGCACAAACTTAGTTAGCTAGATCTGCAAGGGTTAGCCGAAAATAAACCAGATCTGAAACCCTAAGTATAAAATCCGAAAACCCGAATCAAAGAAAAATTTGAAAATTGCAAAACAGAAAGCACAGACGCAGTTATACCAGACACAAACGCGTCTGTATGACACAGACGCAGTTATGTGATGCACAGACGCGCTCACAGAACGCAGATGTTTTTTCCGCACAGACGCGGGAAGATTCGACACAGACGCGTTTTCAATTCACAGACGCGGCTCCAAAAACCTGCAAAATAAATTCTGACAAAAACACAGACACGATTCACGATATTGCAGACGCTTCTGAAACACAAAAACGCGATCCGAACGCTCGCAGACACGGAAAAACCTAAAATGTCGTCGAAAATTGTCCGATCTGCAACTTCAAAAATGCAAAATCTGCAACAAAAATGTTAAATGCAAAGGGACAAGAGTCCCACCGGGCGTGCCAAAATGTATATGGTGAAAATGGATAACAATAATAACAATATTGAAAGGCTAAATGAATCCAACCACTAAACCCTAGCCTAACAATGAACAAAGATCCACCATAACATATGAAGATTACCTAAGACAATGCAAATAACTCAAAATCACAAAGATTATACCATCACATGTCCAATAGGGTTTTGATCTCCATTCTTCCTATCTCCATTGATCTTACTTGATATATTTGTTCTCAGATTTTTATATGCACAAGAGCTCAACAAAGAACGAAATGTGGTTGCAAGTAGGATCGTAGTGTAGCCAAGTACTCCAAAATCAGTCATTAGTCATTAGGCCGACAATGAAGGAAGCATCTCCTTAAATAGAAGACACAATAAGAAATGGAGGGTTAAGATTGAGAGGTGTAAAAAGAGAGGTCGGCTAGGATTAGAGGGTAGGTAAAAGAAATAGTAAAATAATGAAAGAGGTAGGTAGTGTAGAAATTAAGAGATGAATGACATATGTCATGTGTAGAAAAAGATAATGAATTAATTAAATAAATAAAGATTTATTTAATTAATAGAAGAAGTAGGACAATTAAATAAATAAAATATTTATTTAATTTAGGAAAGGGATAATTTAAATAAATAAATGTATTTATTTAAATGAGAAATAAGGCTAGAAGAGGATAAATGAATTAATTAAATAAATAAAAATTTATTTAATTAATAGAAGAATTAGGCTTAGATAATTAAATAAATAAAATATTTATTTAATTAGACATGACAATTTTGAGTGTCTACACTTACATTTCTTGACAAACTGATATGAGTCTTTTTCCATATTGGGCCAGTAATATCCAGTCCTAATGAGTTTGTTGGCCAAGGTAGGACCACTAGCATGTGGACCACATATCCCTTCATGCACTTCACGTAATGTAATCTGAGCTTCGTCGCTTTCTAAACATCTAAGAAGAGTGCCATCTAGACCTCGTCGGTATAGGATATCAGCTAAAATGACATATCGAGAGGATTGGTGAATGAAGGTGCGACGTTGGTTATTTGATAGATCAGGAGGTAAAGTATTGTCACGTAGGTATGTGAAAATGGAACCATATAACTGGGATTCGGGACCAACAACGCATATCATTTCAGTAGGAGTGATCTCATATGAAGGAACCAAAAGGTTATCCACCAAGAACTCATAGCAGGTCTCATTTTGAGGTAGATCAATCAGTGAAGCAATTGTAGCCATGGCATCTGTGGCACGATTCTGCTCTCTTGGTATCTGCTCAAAATCTATCTTTGTGAAGTGTTGTTTCAAATCATCCACCATTTGCTTGTAAGGCAGTAATTTTTCATCTTTTGTTTGGTAATCATCAGTTGCTTGACGGATGACAAGTTGGGAATCCCCGAAAACATGAAGTTCCTGGATCTTCCACTGAACTGCAATTCGTAATCCAGTTGTTAATGCCTCATATTCCGCTATATTGTTAGTGCAAGGAAATGATAAGCGATATGATTTTGGTATAGAATCGCCTTGAGGAGTTATAAAGAGAATACCAGCTCCTACCCCATGCTGTGTGTATGAGCCGTCAAAATATAGTTGCCATGGCTTTGCATGTGATATTGTTAAAATGGATTCATCTGGAAATTCTGAATTTAGAGGGACATCATCAATCATGGGGGCATCTGCTAATTGATCCGCGATGGCTTGTCCTTTTATTGCTTTTCTGTCCACATACTCGATGTTGAATTCACTAAGTATCATTACCCATTTGGCTAGCCGCCCAGTAAGTGTTGCTTTATTGAGGAGGTATTTCAATGGATCTATCCTTGCAACTAACTTAGTCTTATGAGTAAGCATGTAATGTCGCAATTTTTGTGAAGCAAAGACCACAGCGAGACATGCACGCTCGATTGGTGTGTAGTTTAGCTCATATCCCACCAATGTGCGACTGATATAGTATACGGCTTTTTCCTTGCCTTCAGCAATTTGTTGCGCCAAGAGTGCCCCTAGCGCTGTTGGAGTAGCTGATATGTATAGTAGCAAAGGTTGATCTGGAACTGGTGGCATCAAAACTGGCGGATTCAAAAGATAATCTTTGAGCGTCTGAAAAGCTTGTTGACAGTTATCATCCCATTTAAATTTGATATTTTTATGTAGCAGGTGTTGAAAAGGATTACACTTATCTGCCAGTTGTGCTATGAATCTTCGAATGGACTGGAGTCTTCCTTGTAAGGATCGAAGTTGACTGATATTTCTGGGTGGTTGCATGTCCAAGATAGCCTTGACTTTTGCTGGATTGGCTTCGATTCCTCTTTTGGACACAATGAATCCTAGGAGCTTCCCGGAGGTTACTCCAAAGACACATTTCTTAGGGTTTAATCTTACTTTGTACTTTTCCAACCGATCAAAGGCAACTGAAAGTATGTCCAAATGTGTATTTCTGTCTATTGATTTGACCAAGAGATCGTCAACATAATCTTCCACAGTTATGTGCATGAGATCATGAAAGATAGTGGTCATTGCTCTTTGATATGTAGCACCTGCATTTTTTAGCCCAAAGGGCATGACATTCCAACAGAAAGTTCCCCAAGGACACGTGAATGATGTTTTATGTTGATCTTCGGGTGAAATCCTGATTTGATTATAACCAGAAAATCCATCCATTAATGATAACATTTCGTGACCTGCTATGAGATCAACGATCAAGTCAATATTTGGTAATGGGAAGTCATCTTTCGGACAAGCTTTGTTGATGTCTCTGAAATCTGTACATATTCTGATGCTGCGATCTGGTTTACTGACAGGTACTAAATTGGAGATCCATTCAGGATAATCAATTGGGCGTATGAATCCGATATCCAATAACTTCTCAAGCTCTGCTTTGACTAGTAATGCCACTTGTGGATGCATTTTTCTTAATTTCTATTTCACTGGCTTTGCCCCCGGTTTGACTGTCAAATGATGCATTACCAAATTCGGATCTAGTCCAGGCATATCAACGTATGACCATGCAAAGTTGATTTGTCGTTCCTTGAAGAAACTTATGAACTGTGACCTTTCGGACTCTGTCAATGATTTAGCCAGGAATATGTTGTGTAGAACCTCTTCCGTACCAATGTTTGTTTTGATAGTCTCCTCTACTAGCATGGATGACTTTTCCTCATACGAGGCTTGGAGAATGTCGAGCCTTCCATCTTCGGGTGCTTCAAAGAGGTTTTCGCCCTCAGATACGTCCTTTCTTTTTACTTTTTTGGGATCAGATAGCGCCACAGTGTGGTTTTCGCCATAAGACCCTTGATTTGTTCTTATTTTCACATTTTTGCAACTGGAAGGTCCGACACCCTCACCAAAATATGCCATGTTGTTGAGTTCTATAGTGTATCCTGCTTTATGGTCCCCAAGGGGAAGATCATCTCGTATGCCAAGATAGTCAATAACAGCTTCATCGTTTTGGAATGTGTCAAACTATGCTGGTCCTTCATAATTCCAGTCAATGAGTTGGTGGTGAACAAGGGGAAGGCCTTTAATGTTTTCGGAGTTTGCGGGGTTAAGAGTGAAGATGTGGTTATATTCGGGTATGTCAAGGTAATTATCGAGGTCATCGATGGCACTCTCCTCATCAGTCTCGATCACGAGCAAATCCAAATTATCATCACTAGTAGCACATTCTGGAACAAGTGTTCTCATCCTATGTGATTTCAACCTAGAACCTTGAGACGAAGACTGTGCGGAATCCTCATGGGTTGTTTCTTGACCAACTCTGAACTTTTTATAAAATTCTTCTTCTTTTGTAGGTTCATCTGGCTCTCTGAATGTCTCAGTGAGCTCATAGTCACTGGAGGATTTGTCTGAACCCCATTCCCATTCGTTGGAATCTGTGGAATAGCACTTCTCTTATTGAATTTTGGCAGCTTTGATTTGTAAGGCTTCTTTTGTCCTTTTAGTATGGATCTTGGAAGTCAGAAAACCAAGTCCCTTCGAGCATTCCCTTTTTACAGTCAATTCAGGTTGTAAGGGCTCCATAACGCCTTCTTTGCGTAACCCAAGAGGGCTTTTTCCATCATACCCGAATTTTTGTAGAATCTTGAAGCCTTTGCCATATTTCTCACAGGGTATATTGATTTGATCTTGTGTGTCATCTTCAATGTCTTTGTAGAGCATTTTGTATAAACCTTCCTCTTCTAGTTCGCCCCATCTTTGAAAGGTAGTAGGATCCCATTTGAATACCATGATGGATATTTGCTTGTTAGGATGTGGCCTTCCATATTCTTTTGGAGAGCTCATGACTTGTCGTAAATACATGGTCTGATTTAAAGTGTATTCTCCCATGCCTTTGTCCTGAAATCTGCCTTTAAGTTCACTCTGTTTTGATGTCGAAGGTTTCAATGACTCAGGGTCAATGTATGCCGAAGAAGGGACAGCTTCACGATTACTGGGAATGATGGTTTTAGTATGTGATCTCAGGTTATTGCAATATATGAACGGATTAGGATCACTGTTAACTGTTACCTCAACTTCGTTGTGAAGAAACTTAATGCATTGATGATATGTCAATGGGACTGCCCTCATTTCATGAATCCAAGGATGTCCTAACAATATATTATAAGTGAGATCTAAATCCAGGACTTGACAAACCACATCCTTTGTGACTGGCCCAATTCTTAGAGGTAAGGTGACCGTGCCCTTGGATGAGCGCTCTTCATCGTCATATGCCTTGATGGTGATTTGATTTTTGGAATTCACAGCTTTATCAGAATATCCCAATTGTTTAATGGTGCTCAATGTACAAATGTTTAGACCAGCTCCTCCATCTATTAGGACTCGCTTTATTCGATGTTTGTGTATGAAGGCTTCAATATGTAATGGTGCATTATGTGGCTGACTTACGGAGGCATCATCGGCTTCTGTGAATGTAAGGGAATGTGGAATGGAAAGGTATCCCACGATGGCTTGAAACTGGTCCACGTTCAGATCAGTAGGAACGGTGGTGTCTCTCAAGATTTTGTCAAGAATAGCTTTATGAGCGGGGGATATGCGTAAGAGCTCAAGGATGGAGATGAGCGCGGGTGTCTTCCCTAACTATTCTACAAGGTCATACTCAGGTTTGGTAGATGAAGAAGCGGTGTTTTTAGTTGAAGCACCTGGCAAAGTAATTTTACCTTGATGAGTTGTAACATGACATTCAGAAGTAGGTTCGGAAGAAGATCCAACACCTCTTAGGACAATCTTGGGTTGCTGAGGAGGATTCTCAGGGTTTTTGTTCTTGATGGTAATAGTAGAGATATGATTGTCCATCGAGATATGATTGATAGTTGAATCATAGTTGTAAGGTGCTCTAGTATAGTTGGCTTGATCATCTGTGACTTTAGCTTTTCCATTGTCGTGCTTTGGGAATGGTTCCTTAAACATCTCATGTTCTTGATTGGATGAGTGTCCCTCAATCTCAATGTCAACTCTATCAATGAGATCTTGTACGATGTTCTTCAGTCGATGACAATTTCCTATCTTATGACCCTTGCTCTTATGAAATTCACAATATTCATCATCATTCCACCAATTCGGCTTAACCTCTGGTTCATATGGAGGAAAATCTGGAACTGTGATTACCTTGTTTGCCACAAGCTTCTTGAAAACTGACCCAAGTGGTTCTCCCAATGGGGTGTACTTCCTTCGTGATCTGGAAGTTGTTTGAGTATTCACTTGATTGTTTGTAGAACTTGATCTCGAAAAGATGAATTTGGGTCGCACTGTGTTGGCATCAACAACACCATCATTGACTGTGTTCTTGTTTTTATTCCAAAATCTTGGCTTGTCTTTTCCTTTAAAGTCATCTTTTTTTTCCTTGAATATTTTAATGACTCCTTGTTCAATTAGGACCTTTTCTGTTGCTAAGCCTTTTTCAATGACGTCCTTGAAGGTGGACAAACAAGCTTTCCTTAAGTCATAGCCAATGTCTTTGTTACCATTTTGGGTGAACATCTCTACCATTTGTTTTTGTGGAATCTCACAAGAGCATCTGCTGGCAAGATTTCTCCATCTTTGTAAAAATGATGCAAAAGATTCTCCCTCTTTTTGCTTAGTATTGCACAAAGTAGTGACTGATATGTCTGTCTCTATATTGTAGGAGAAATGTTGAATAAATGCCTCTGCTAAGTCACCCCATGACTTAATTCCAGGTGGAAGTTGGGAGAACCATTCCATAGCTTGATCACCTAAGCTTTGTGGGAATAATCTCATCAAATATGTCTCTTCTGAAGCTACCTCAATGCAAGCTCTGAAAAATTGTCTTATATGTGCCTTGGGATCCCCTTTTCCTCTATACTTATCAAATTTAGGCGTCACAAAGTGTGTAGGAAAAGGAGGCATTGGAATGCTCTTGTCAAATGGATAAGGACATATGTCTCTCATTGTGTATGTTGGCTTCGGTGTATTTATGTCCTCCATTTTCTTTTGTAAGTCCCTGATTTGTTGCTCCAAATTGCTCTTAGGTGGAGATCGACTTCTTGGACCATATCCTATGTTTGAGGTACCCATTGGAGGAGGTGCATGTTGCATATATGGATGATATTGATCATACACATGTTCATATGGAGGAGGTCTGTAATGATGTTGCATATATGGACCACTTGGTATAGATTCATGTTGAGGAACACCATATCTATTTTGTGCATGTATACCATACTCTACAGGCATGTCATGTTCTATTGTATTGCCCTCAAATTTGACATGAGGTTTCCTTGTGTCCAAATTTTGAGCATGCCTTGGAATATCCCATTGCTTTGGTGGTTGATCCTTAGCATTGATATGTGATTGAGCATATTTTTCTCCATAAGACTTCCATAATTGTCTGCGAAGGTGAGTATCATATGTTTGACCATGTGTATGTGGGACCTCTGGTTTTTGAAGCAAAGCTGATGGTGATTTAGGTACCATATGTGGTCCTCTATTTCCTCCATTATTAGGTCTCCTTTGATCCATATTGGAGTGAGGTTGTTGCAAAGGTCTATGTTCCATTATTTGAGACATGTCAAAATCATGAGGTATCTTGGCTCCACTTTGTGCCATCATGTGTAAGAAGTATTGTCTATCTCTCCTCATGATTTCCTCAACCAATCGATTGAAATGGGGATTCATAATGGATTCTTCCACATCTGCTGAATGTATTGAAAAGTTGTCCACATTGTCATTGTGTGTAGCATTGTTGTTTGTAGTGTCTGCGTTTTCCACATTTGGAATGTTTCTATAGACATCCATGTCCGGCAATGTAGTGTGATCAGTATTGAAAAATAAATCATTGTCATACTCATAAGAACTCATGTTTGCGGACTCTTGAGCCTCTTTAGTTTCTCTCCTAGATTTTTGAAGACGGGTTTCAACCATGAACTAGGTATTGACCAAGATGTGTAAGACTAGATGAAAAATGGAAAGAGTATGGACGACCAAGAGTTGAATGGAATGTAAATGAATCTGAAGTGTACTTGCAATGTCCAAAGTGTAAGACCAAGTATGTATGTAGTAGAGTAGGTGTGACTTCCAAAGAGAGGATAGTTTCTCTTGATGAGGTAAGTTGACCTTGACTCTAAGTAAGACCAAATGAGACCCAAAGGTAAGAAACCTTGATGAGGGACCACTTAGCAAAGTGTTGTTGTATGTAGTATGTTGACAAAGTATGATGAGGACAAGCAAGTGACCTTTTGACTCAAGTTTAGACAAGTATGAATGTAAAATGAGATGTGAAGCAATGATGGACTATGTGAGACCCAAAGACAGGTTGAATGCTAGATGAAACCTGGAGAAACAATCTAGGAAGCTCAAGTATTCCGAAACTGATTTCGTTTGTTTGTTGGACTGTGAAATTTTCTTGCAATTTTTGAACACAGACGCGCCTGTATACTGCACAGACGCGGTTATCCGGCGCAGACATGTTTCTATTCAACACAGATGCTGTTATAAACACAGACGCTATTCTGCCCTTCACAGATGCGTTTATATGACCCAGACGTGGTTAAAACAGACACAGACGCGTTTCTGTAAAATTTGTGTAATTTTTCCAATCTGTGAAGTCGTTTTGTTGTGACCAAATCTGACTGTTTGACTGTTTTTCGTGACAAGAGGACACAATGTTGATGAGGACTCAATATTTGCAAGTGTTTAGACTTCAAAATGACTCCAAGAAAGTGTGTTGTTTGATGTAAAATTGTTTTGCATACACTTGAAGACACAAAAGACACAATGTTTTGCTGTTTGGTTTTGAATGTTTGAATGTTTAAAATAAGTCAAGCACAATTCTTATGGCTAGCCAAGACAATAGTTGTTGATCCCACATGGGGTTTTACCCCCGAGGCTACGCTATTCAGAGCGGATACTTAGATGCTTGACCTCACTGGCTCCACCCTCGGCACTCACTTATCGGGTCAGCCAAGCATCAGTCCCCATGAAAACTCCCCATGGCGAACTTTGTATCTCTACTAAGAACCGTATGTGTGTGGGCCGCTACCAGAGGTCCGACCTCCTGCCCCAACAACTAGAAGGATTTGGGCTTCGAAAACAAAATGGTGCTAGTAAGGGCATCCGCTCGTGTGGCCATACATGCGGCACTTTCAGCTCTGTAAATACAGAAGGCTCCCAACCAGTAGGGGTTATGCCCTACAAATGATCAAATAAATTTGATCAAACGGGTTTATGGGGAGACATAGTGTTGGTATGAACTAATTAGCACATGTTATTCATAGTTTTCACCATGAATACATTTGATTATAGTGGTTCAGAAGAGGTGGGTTTTCCTCGCTACCACTTGGGTCGTTCTCTTCTCACTAGTAGTCCTAATGACCACACGGGAAGACAGGCCCTCTAAAGATTAAACAAAAAGAGCCTATTGCTCAAGACACAAAAAATAATGATTCAATTTTAGTGCACCAATTGAAGTGTTTGCTAGTCTATGAAAACAAAGCACACAACAAAAATTCAAAACCCTAGCCAAGGACCTGCAACAAAAGTTGTTAGTAGTTTGGGTTGTTTGGCATAATCACCCCTTCCTGCAAACACACAAGTTAGGTACATTTTAAAAACCCAAAAGACTTTGTGACATAGGGGCCTTCAACAAAAAGTTTTGCTTCCAAGACAAGCTGCACCAATTTAGTTAGCTAGATCTGAAAGTGTTAGTCCAAAAATAAACCAGATCTGAAACCCTAAGTACAAAATCCAAAAATTGAATCAATGAAAACTTCAAAATTTTGAAACAGTAAATATACAGACGCTGTTACCCTCAACACAGACACGTCTGGATAACACAGACGCGGTTCTGTGATGCACAGATGCGCCTAAAAATCACAGACGCTCCTTTTCGACACAGACGCGGGTAGAAATAACACAGACGCATTTTTGAAACACAGACGCTCCTTTCTGAAACCTACAACATAAAATTTGTCGAAAACATAGACGTGATTCCAGATCTCGCAAACACGTCAGAAAATCAAAGACGCGATCTGAAAGTTCATAGACGCGGAAAAAAACTAAAATGCTGTCGAAAAATGTCCGATCTGCAACTTCAAAAACGCAAAATCTGCAACAAGGAGGTTAGATGCAAAGGGACAAGAGTCCCACCGGGCGTGCCAAAATGTGTATGGTGAAAATGGATACAATAATAACAGAATTGAAAGGCTAAATGAATTCAACCACCAAACCCTAGCCTAACAACAACAAAAATCCACCATAACATATGAAGATTACCTAAGACAATGTAAATAAAACAAAATCACAAAGATTATACCATCACATGTCCAATAGGGTTTTGATCTCCATTCTTCCTATCTCCATTGATCTTGCTTGATATATTTGCTCTCAGATTTTATGTGCACAAGAGCTCAACAAAGAACGGAATGTGGTTGCAAGTAGGATCGTAGTGTAGTCAAAATGATCATTAGGGCATTAAGTCATTAGAATGCTTGATTAGGGTTTGATAATGAAGGAAGCATCTCCTTAAATAGAAGACACAATATGAAATGGAGGGATAAGATTGAGAGGTGTAAAAAGGAGGTCGGCTAGGATTAGAGGGTAGGTAAAAGAAATACCAAAATAATGAAAGGGGTAGGTAGTGTATGAATTAAGAGATGAATGACATGTGTCATGGGTAGAAAAGGTTAATGAATTAATTAAATAAATAAAGATTTATTTAATTAATAGAAGAAGTGGGATCAATTAAATAAATAAAATATTTATTTAATTTAAGAAAAGGATAATTTAAATAAATAAATGTATTTATTTAAATGAGAAATAAGGCTAGAAGAGGATAAATGAATTAATTAAATAAATAAAGATTTATTTAACTAATAGAAGAATTAGGCTTAAATAATTAAATAAATAAAATATTTATTTAATTAGACATGACAATTTTAGGTGTCTACATTCAGTATTTGAACGAAACTACTAGGAAGACATTATGTTTCAAAGGATCTAATGCTGCTTTGAGTGGATTTGTTGACTTTGATCTGGCGGGTGATATTGATTCACGGAGGAGTACTACAGGGTATGTTTTTACTATAGGGGGAACTACAGTCAGTTGGATTTCTAGGCTGCAAAAGGTTGTTGCACTTTCAACCACTGAAGTTGAGTATGTTGCTGCTACAGAAGCCAACAAGGAGATGATTTGGTTGCAATGTTTTATGAAGGAATTGGGTCAGACACAAGAGGATAGCCCATTGTATACTGATAGCCAGAGTGCCATTCATCTTGCAAAGAACTCTACTTTTCATTCAAGGACAAAACACATTCAACTCAGGTACCACTTCATCTGGACTGTTTTGGAGGAGGGTCAGTTACGGCTTGAGAAGATTCACACAAGTGAGAATCTTGTCGATATGTTCACAAAGGCAGTTCCACAGGAGAAGCTGATTTCTTCATCAGTTTCTATTGGTCTTCTTGATTGATAATTGTGGAATTTATACCAGTTAAGTTCTAGTGTTTTATCTAGCGGATGTTGTATGTACAATGGTGTCGTGTAAGTATTAGTCTCCAAGTGGGAGATTGTTGAAATGTGGCGACTGATCAGCAAAGTACTGTACACTTTGCATGTATCCTCGTCGGGGTCCGGGGCCGAGCCGGGCCCCGGGCAGGGGTTCGGGGGCGGTAGCCCCCGAGAAATTTTTTTTTTGCCATTTTTCGTTGATGAAAATTGACATTGTAATAAAACCCTAAAAAGGCCGACTTTGTTTGTTGCCCTAAAAACGCATGTTATAAGTGGCTGGGATGCTTAAGGCATTGTAAGGTTGATGTACTATTTTTGCTGGATAATAAGAAAGATTGGACGACTGTGTATGGTGGACGTAACCCATTCTGGGTGAACCACGTTAAATCTTTGTGTTATCTGTGTCTTGTTTTAGTTCTTTATCTTTCGTATTTAAATCTGCATATAATTGTTAGTTCATATTTGCTTCGGATCTGCTTGAAACCCTAACAGTAAGGATCAAATGTGTAAAGAGTTTGTTGATAAGATGCAATCAGAGTTTGAGATGTCAATGCTAGGAGAGTTATCCTATTTCCTTGGATTGCGAATATCTCAACATGACAAGGGTATATTCATATCAGAAACCAAGTATGCAAAAGAAATGTTAAAGAAATTTAGAATGGATGATTGAAAACCAGTTAGTACTCTCATGGTGACAGGATGCAAATTATGAAAAAATGATGAGTCACTTGATGTTGATCAGACTATGTACAGATCCATGATTGGAAGTTTGTTATATCTTACTGCATCTAGGCCAGATATTATGAAAGTTGTATGCATGGTTGCTAGATTCCAAGAAGCTCCTAAGAAATCACATGTCAATGTTGTAAGAATAATTTTCAAATATCTACAAAGCACATTGCATTATGGACTATGGTATCCTAGAAATGATTAGATCACCTTACAAGCATACAAGATGCAAATTGGGTAGGTTGTGTGGATGATAGAAAGATAACTAGTGGTGGTGCATTCTTCTTGGAGATAAATTGATATCATGGCTAAGTAATAAATAAGTATCAGTTTCTTTGTCTACTGTTGAAGCTGAATATATTGCAGTTGCATCATGTTGTGCATGGGTTCTATGGATGAAGAAAACCTTGAAGGACATTAAGGTAGAATTTGAAGGAACCATCTCTATTCTTTGTGATAACACAAGTGCAATCAATATTTCAAGAAATCATGTGATGCATTCTAGAACAAAACACATATTAGGCAGGTATCACTTTTTAAGGGAAAAGGTTGCATGTCAAGAAGTGAGATTAGATTATGTAACAACTAGAGATCAAGTGGTTGATATCTTTGCAAAGCCACTTCCCAGGGAGACTTTTGAGTTTCTCAAGCAGAAAATTGGAGTCACCTCCCTCTCCTCTCTCTAAATGCCACAAGAGAGATTGTTTGACTAGGATGTATTTGAAAAGATTTATCTTATGCCTTGGAGATCAGATAGAAGGACTTTCCTCTTAGGGGGAGCAATACAAGGATCAAAATCAGTGTGTTATAGAGTGTGTTGGCATTGGCCCTTTTCCATTGATGTCAAAGGGAGAGAATGAATAGTTGGATAAATAAACAAAGTATTTGTACAAATAGGGAGAGAAGAACAAATAAGGGAGAGATAAATAATTGGATAATCAGATGTAGCGTCCTAAAATTGCGACACTTGCAATTTCGACTGCATTTGGGTCTTCACGATGGCGATGCAACACGGAACCTGAATGGAGACCCCGAAACTTGTTCATGACATCAAAAACTGCATTTTTCAGCACCCTGGCCTGATCCTCCTTGCACCCTGCTGTCCCGGGAGGTGGGACCATGGCGCCCAGTGTCCTGGTCCTTCTGGACTAGGGCACCCAGCGCCCTGGTCCCTGGCCCTATTTTGGGCCCGGTCTCTTGTGGGCATCGGGTCTTTAAGTTTGCAAATTGGAAAATAATGTTTCCTGGTTGGCCTAAGGTCGGGAAAATCAGTCTATCAGCCCTAATAGACAAGTATATAAACTACATTTTCTCTCCCATTTGAAGAGGTCGAAAAAAAGGAAATAAGCAAAGAGCAAGATGCGGAAACAACATTCAAGCATTCAAGCATTCAAGCATTCCTTCAAGCAATTGAGCATTCTAAGTCTCCATTCAAGGCTAAGTGTTGCATTCAAGACAAGGATTCAACCATTGAAGAGGAGATCACTTACAACATACAACATACTACATACATTACACCTTCGCATGTAAAAATACAAACATTCTTACAACAAGGTATCAGTACTTGTTTACATTACAAACATTTACATTTACAACATTCTCATTTCTTGGTTAATTCCAAAACTGGGGTTTGACCTAAAGGAAAACCCCTCATCCCTAACCCCCCAATCATCCTCTCTTTTCTATGTGTAGGTTGCAGGTACACGGCTATAATTGAAGATCTGGAATCCTTGTGCAGAGACGAACAGATCCCCCTTCGTTTCGCGGATTTTTCAGAGGACCGTGTGCACGTCGGGCGCCATCATCCCATCAACTTTTGCTCAAATTTGCAGAACAACACCGTCTTGACATTTTACTGCTAATTCCAAGTCCGCAGCTTCGTCCCATATCCCTATCTCTGTTTATAAGCGAATCTTTCCTACTTTACATGCATTCTTAGTTCAATCTATCTATCTACATTCTTTACAAAAGAGGGTATCCTTGATGTCTCAACCCTTGAAACTCATATAGAATCCAATCTTGCATTGCGTGGGATTGGATCTTGTGGGTTTCAACCCCTCTTTTGAATGTAAAGTCTCTCCTAAGTGAAAACCATCAACCCTAGTGACTCTCCCTTTCTCTCTCCTTGGAGTTGGGGAGGGGAGAACGACTAGGGTTCGATTTTTCCGCTTTACATTTTGGTGAACCCGACGTGAACATCCTCATTCTGATTATTCATGGTTAGAGCTGAAAATTTTGTTTCCTTAATTACATTTCCATGTTTGATCTTTTGCAAATTTTAGAGGTTGATTGCATAAAAACCCTAAAATTTTCTTTTTAGTAATTAAACTTGTGAAATGTTTAATTGTTAATGCTTGTTTTAGATCTACCCTTCTATTGCAAATTGTCAATTCATATTTGTGCTTTAATTCTGAAAATTAAGTGGTTAAATGTCAAAACCCTAATTTTTAAGACCTTCTTGATTCAACCTTTGACTGATAATTTCACTAATCAAAACACCTCCAAATCAGCTGTAACTTTGGATTCCGCAATAAAATCACAATATCTTTCATCCCTGAAAATTTGGAAAAAAGTTGCGAGGACCGTGTGCACCCCGAGCGCCATCGTCCCCGACATTTTTTCCGAAATTTCGGGAGCTAGATCTTACTGTATTTTTCTGCTAAAATCCAGAATTTTGGCTGATTTTATCAATTTTAACACTTTCAAAATTAAAGTCGAAGTTGGTCTAGCGATTGCTTGGATTGAGGCTTCTAATCATTCAAAAATTGTTGAAATTGAAATTCATATCAAAATTGTGTTTCTTACTGTCCTAAATCTGAAAAGTGTGTTGGCATTCATTCGAAATTTCAGTACTTTATTCAAATCTTTACAATTTGTGACTTTTGAAATCAAGTGTTTAATTGCAACAACCTTGATTTCCACTTTCAAATTCGAATTTTGCATGAAATCGAGTCAACTTTTAAATTTCAAAGCCTGCATTGCTTTTAGTATTCCCTCTAAAATCATAAAATTCAAAATTTCAGTTTCCCCCTCTTTTTCAAAATTCAAAATTTACACTTTTCAACAATCTTGGTAGGGTTCAATTTTGAGATTGCAACTTTAATTTGGCCTATCTACAGATCGTAAAATCACTCAATTTTTTCAGATTAGCTTTAAAATCATCATAACTTTCATCCTTGAAAATTTCGAAAAAAGTTACGAGGACCGTGTGCACTCCGTTCGCCACAGTCCCGAACATTTTTTTCAAAATTTTGGGAGATTGTCCTGATTGCATTTAACAGCTTAAATCTAGGAGATTGGCTGATTTTATTGAAATTTGCTACCTCTAAAATTCAAAATCTTCTCTCTCTCTTTAGTGCATGAGTTTTACAACAATAAGCCCTACTTACACTATTCTCGTTAGACGAAGCCTTAGAATTAAGTCTTTCCAAGGTGTGATTACTGAGGAGATGGAACCTAATTTGAATGGCCTTTTTAACGAGGACATGGGTAATTCCTCTAATCCTCTTAATGATGAAGAAGCTCTCCATGAGGTTTTTGTAGAACAACTTTCGAAATTGGATAACCAATTTGATGATTTTCGACAATGGATGTCTCAAGAATATCCTGATAGTGAAGCTCTTTCATTAATTGAGGGTCTAAAACGTATGGTTCAAAGTGATAAGAATGGAATTGATATTTTGCGTGGTATTGCACACATTGTGGATTCGAATGTGATGCCTATGAAAAGTTGTGCCGAAACTTTAGGTTATACACGACCTCCTACTCAAGTTAATCATTTTATTCCTTTGACAACTCCTATTGCTAGTATACCTACTTTTACATCAAACATAATGACTACTTCAATACAAGACATTCCTCCTATGATCACTAGTCATGGGGGCAATCCTTCTTCTTTAATCAACCCTCTTCCTTCATTCAATCCAACTTCTTCATTCATTCCTTCAATAAGTGTTCCTATTATATCTCCGCAAATGAACGTGACGCAAGGGGGCAATTCATTTAACCATTCCATTCCTCCTTGTAGTGTTCCTCCTTTCCAATCATCTCCTATGACTAACTATCATAGTGTCCCACCACCTTACTCTCTACCTTCTTTCAATAACATAACACCTCCATCACAATCTAACACGTCTAATATGAACTCTTCGACTGAAGCGACCATTAACAATCTTGCACAAACTGTCTCTTCTTTACAGCAACAAATTGCCTCTATGAATCAATCTAAGTTTAGTGTGCCCACATTTGATGTTGCAAGCCCACTTTCTCTTGACATTGTTCAAGCTATCCCCCCTAAACATGTTGAAATTCCGCATTTGGAGCTTTATAATGGTAAGGGTGATCCTCTAACACATGTTAAGACCTTTCAAACAATATGTACCGATTTTGCTTATGACCAAAGGTTGCTTGCAAAACTGTTTACTAGAACATTAAGAGATAAAGCCCTACAATGGTATTGCTCGTTGCCTTCTTATTCTATTTCTTCTTTCGAACAACTTGCAAATGCTTTTATTCAACAATTTCAAAACAATATAAGTCCTAAAGTTACTTTGATTGATTTAATGCATTGTAAACAAGGTGTTAAAGAAAAAGTGACTGATTTCATTTGTAGATATAAGCATTTGTATGCTCAAATTTCTTTTCCAGTACCTGACAATGATATTCAAAGAATCTTTATTTCTAATTTACAAAAAGATATTAGAGAAAAACTTCTGTTTTCTGAGTTTACTTCTTTCCAACAGTTGTGCGCAACTCTTCACAATTATCAACTGACTGTGAGTCAAATGGAACAAGCAAATCCTATGGCTCCGAGTGATAAGGGTGATAGTAGTCAACAACCATTTGGGAAGTTTAAACTGAACAGAGAGTCCATTAAATTCAATGAAAACATCATCAACAACAATGTGAATGCAGCATCAGGTGTGCCTCCTATTTCTAAGTTTTTCAAGAAAGAAAGAAAGTTTACTCCTTTGAATGAATCATTGCATAGTATTATGAATAAGTTATTGGAACAAAATGTGCTTACTCTTCCTCCTATAAGGCAAATAGACCCTACAAAGATTAACTCACCCTATTTTGATAACAAATCTTTTTGTCAATTTCATCGTCATCCTGGGCATGATACTGAAAAATGTTTTGCTTTAAAGGGTAAAATTCAAGATTTGATTGATAATAATACTATCTCTGTTTCTGGTGTGAATGATAAAGGCAACACATCTGTAGCTCCTCCTAACCAAAATCTTCAGATTTTTACTGATCCATTACCTTCTCATACCTCTAATGCGATTGATACCACTGATTCCTCTGTCTCGCCTGATGATCTTGTGTCCATGACTCCGAATGTGATTAACTTTGTAGAGAAGCAGAAAATCCCTAAATAACCTTCCATCACCTTTGATTCTAGTGAAACTATCAGGGCGCCTGATGGTCCTTTATATATAGTTGCAAAAGTCAAGAATACACCTTACCGTGGAGTGCTTATTGATTCTTCTTGTATGGTTAATATCATTACTGAAGAATTTCTTTTTACTTTGCAATTGAATAAAGTGATCTATGATGAAACAAATGTGGTTGTGAAACTATTTGATGCATTTTCTTCTCCTACAATTGGTTCTATTACATTACCTATTGAGGTCCATAACAAATCCCTTGATGTGGACTTTGCTATTATTCCATCATCCGAACAATTTCGTGTGAAGCTAGGCTATCCTTGGCTGTCTTCCATGAAAGCTATTGCTTCTCCTATTCACAAGTGTTTGAAATTTCCCCATAATGGTGAAGTTGTTACTGTCAATCATAGTCTCTTTAAATCAGCTGAAAGAACTTCTAGTGTTCCTATTGATTATTTTTGGCCTAAACAATTCCAATCTCTTCCTCCGCGAAGTGATCATCTTTTCAAATCTTATCAAAAGTGAAAAAAAGATATGATCCTATCTCTAAGTGAACCTAGAACACCCAAACTTGACATTCCTATCGTTCTTGAGAAGGAAGTTCTTCCTTTGAAAGATAAAACTAATGTCTTTCCTCAAGAAGATTCCCAACCCATCCCTATGGATGTGACTATGCCTATGACTAATAAACTTCCTAAAAGTAGACCTATACCTCCTCGTCATGAGGGGCTTGGTCTCCTTCCTAAACCAAATATTCCTCCCTTATATGGAGCAGTTCCTCCTCCTTCCTCTTATGGAGAGAAGAGACCTTCCTCTTCTCCTATTGTTCAACCTAAGAGACCACAACCTAAACACCCAAGTGATAAGGATGAGAACATTCCTCCTCCTCAATCTTCGCAACTTCCTACTAAGACTAGACGGAATCGTTCTGCACGCGAACACCGACGAAAGCGTCATCTTAGAGCTCAGACAACTGCTGCTCAAACTTTGCAATCCCCAAAAACACCTTCAGCCAATATTATTCCATTTTCTCCTCAGCCAACGATTGAGCCGAAATCTCCTAAACATAAGATGCATGATGGTTTTGATCCTGTGCGAGTTAAAGATCCTATTTTTATAAATCTTGATGATGATATAGATGAAAATGTTATTCATGATGAAAATGTTACTCCTGTTCATTCTGATAGTGAATATGAATATGTTGATGTTGATAACCATCTATCTAACGAATTTTCTAAAGCACTTATCCTAGCTCCTAGACAAGAAGACCGTGGCTTGGGATATGAACATAGCCCTTGTTTGGATCTTGTGATAGCTCCATCTGCTGTGTTGGATGTTCCTCCTCTAGCGTGTTTCCTACCTTCCCGAAATATTGATCAACAAGATCGGGGGGTAGATGACGTGCTAGACTAGTTCATTAGCATAGCAGACTCTCTCCTCCTCTCTTGATCTCTTTTGTTACTTCTTCTATGTGTTATCCTCATTCTTCTATTTGTTGTCCTTAGTGTTGCCTACTTGAGGACGATGCAAAGCATTGAGATCTCTTTTGGTCTCTCTCATGCAATCACCATGTCAAGGAAAGGATACAAGTGCTATCAGTGGAATCCCATTTTGATCCTACCAACCCATGTGATGTCTACATGACAGGTGACATGTTAAGTAGGACCCTCAACGTTGATAAGGTTACATCGATGAGACGAAGCTATATCAATGAGACTTTTTGTAAGTCACACTAATTCATCGATAAGCTAAGGAGAACGAGGAAGGATAAATGCATGTTGATGTAACATGACCTCATCAAAGAGAGGCTTTCCAAGTCTTCCTGATCCATAGTGAAAGATAGAATCGACATGACATGTCTCCATTGGAGGGAGACTATCCAAGTCCTCTCGATTGAGTAACACAATCAACCAAGAGAGCATATCTATATGACATCATCTTATTGAAGAGAAGACATTTCAAATCTCTTTGATGTAGCATGAGAGCTCGTTAAGAGGTAATGAATAATATGGAGAGCTTGTTGGTAGGATAACAACTCATCGATGAGAGATTTTACAAGTCTCTTCAATGCAATGGTCCATGCAATATTGAATTGACTTCATCACATCGAAAAGAAACTTTTGAGATGTCTCTTCAATGTAACATACAAAAGAAGGTCAATGAGATGAAGATACAAGGAGATAGTGTAAGCGTTAAGGTGATATGGCATGTGGAACTGCCATGATGGAAAACACAACCAAATCTTTTTAGTCAAACCAAACGGATCAATGATCTGTTAGTAGTAGCCAAGAGGGAAGACTGAGAAGGGGGGTGAATTAGTCTTTACCAGAATAACAAACTTAACCACAAAACACAGATCTGATAAAATGCAGTAATAAGATATATGAGCAAATTAATAGCACAACACACAACACTAAGATTTTGATGTGGAAAACCCGGTTAAGGGAAAAACCATAGTGGGAACCTACCCACAATAAGATGATACTCTGCAGTAGTATGTGAAAATGTTACAATGGGGAATGCACATACATTCAGACACACTGCCTAGATCTCACTACTCAAATATAATGGACTAAAAGGCTACAACCCTCAGGGAAGTTTCACTAACTTACAATAAGATTCAGACTACAATCCAGAAGAAATGAACTAAAAGAATAGCATCTCCAAATGCCTGATTACAGTTCCAGTTAAGAACATATGTCTGCCCCACAACACCAATCTCACCACAAACTCAACACTGAAGGATAAATCACTTGTTCACACACAAACCTATCTCTGATAATGTAGATAGAACATCGACACCCAAACTACATGACTATATCACCTATATATACAATTCATCAACCTTGATAACAAGGTCAGCTAAACCCTCAACCCTCAATTACAAAATTACACCACACGATACAAATATCGACCACCAGACCAATATAATGGTTTACATAGCATAACATGGTCCTAAATAAAATTCCCAAATGCACAACTCCACAGAAAATCACGCCAAGATCAATCGCAACACGCTACACCACCAGAAAAATACATAACACGCAAATTATCACCGGTTGATAGAAACCAACAAAAAATCGCACAACGATAAATATGAATCACCAAAATAAATAAGACATGACTAAGAAACACTAGCAAACACATTAGAATCATCCAGAACAGCTGCACCAACACCACTTTTCAAATCTTCATCGATCAACGTCTGAAATCTCAAGAACACAACCAATTAGCAACTATCATAAAGAAAGATAACTTGTGGAGCACCAAATCATGATCCAACTGAAATGAAGATACACAAGACCATCCCAAGCAATATCCCAAAATATCAGCACCATATTTGATCACACCGGAATATACCGGAGGATATACTGGACTCTACAAAACAGTGATTAGCAAACCAACACTACAAACCGGATCAAAAAATCTTCCCAATCTGCAATCACCGAAGAAAATCAAGGGAATATGTTGACATCAATGACAACAACATATCCTAGTAGCAACAATGACCAACAATATCCAACAATCTCCCCCTTTGGCATTGATGGCAACATATGAATGTGAAAAACAATCAATGCAAAGAAAAGAAGATATCTCCAACAAACTCCCCCTAAGATCAAGACTTAGAAACAAGATTTTCACATGATCTCTCTCCCCCTTTGACAAAAATACCAAAGCTCACAAAACAAAAAACCAAACTCTCTCTCCAAAAATAGAAACATGAATCTCTCTCCCCCAGAACTCTATAATCAAATGAACAAACTACTCCACCAGAGTAGCAACAACAACTCACCAATCCATATAAGAATATAAGGATTTGAAACCCATTGGATTGATGCAACTTAATGCATCTAGTTCTCATCGGGATGGGTGGATACCCCTAACTTGTCTCTCAAGTGGACAAATGTATCTGCAGGCAAAGGTTTAGTGAAAATATCAGCTATTTGTTCCTTTGTGGATACATACTTCAGCTTCACCTTCTCTTCATTGATTTTGTCTATCAGGTAATGATATTTGATTGAAACATTTTTAGTCTTTGAATGTTGCATTGGATTCCTTGACATGTTGATAACACTGAAATTATCACAATATATAACAATAGGCTCGTCATAAATAATTCTGATATCCTTCAACATTTTCTTCATCCAAACTACCCGAGTGCAATTACTAGAAACAACAATGTACTTAGCTTCAGCAGTAGATAAGGACACTGAATCTTGTTTCTTGCTATCCCGTGAAACCAACTTCTTACCCAAAAATAATGCTCCACCAGTAGTGCTCTTCCAGTCATCAAAATCACCAGCCCAATCAACATTAGTATAGGCACATAGTATGAAATAATCATTCCTAGGATACCATAATCCATAGTCCACAGTTCCCTTCAGGTATTTGAATATCCTCTTCACAATAGTGACATGACTCTCTTTTGGATCAACGTGATATCTAGCAGCCATGCATATAGCATGCATAATTCCTGGCCTAGTCTTAGTAAGATATAACAGTCCACCAACCATAGATTTGTACAAACTCTGATTAGCTTTAGGAGATTCATCATTCTTAGACAATTTACAACCAGTCACCATAGGAGTTCCAACCGGTTTGGATTCATCTAATCCAAGCTTCTTCAACAATTCCTTCACATACTTAGTTTGAGATATGAATATACCTTTTCTAGTCTGTGCAATCTGCAAACCTAAGAAATTTTTTATTTCACCAATCATAGACATCTCAAATTCCTTCTACATATCACCGGCAAACTTCATGATCAAGTTATCATCACCACCAAAGATTATATCATCAACAAAGACTTCAACAATCAGGATGTTATCATTTCTATCTTAAAGTACAGATTGTTGTTAGCAACACCTTTACTAAATCCCAATTTCAACAAGTATTTATCTAGTCTAGCATACCAGGCTCTAGGAGCTTGTTTCAGTCCATAAAGAGATTTCTTCAACTTATATACCATGTCTCCATCATCTGACAATGAAAATCCATCAGGTTGTTCATTGTAATCTTCTTCCTCAAGATCACCATTCAAAAAGGCAGATTTGACATCCATCTGATATACCTTGAAATCTTTATAAGCAGCATAAGTGAGCAACAGTCTAACATCTTCAAGTCCGGCAACCGAAGCAGGAGTCTCCTCATAATCAATCCCTTCTTGTTGTGAATACCCTTTGCAGACCAGTCTAGCTTTATTTATGACAACTTCACTGACTTCATTCAATTTATTTCTGAATACCCATTTAGTACCAATAACATTCTTATCCTTAGGTCTAGGAAGAAGTTCCCAAGTGTTATTCTTTTCAATTTGATCAAGTTCTTCTTCCATAACTCTCATCCAACTTTCATCTTTACAGGCTTCAACAACATTTTTAGGTTCAACTTTGGAAATCAAACATACTTCTTCAACAACTAACCTTCTTCTAGTCATCACACCTTTATTTTTCTCACCAATAATCTGATTTTCATAATGATTCAGTCTTACATGCCTCAGAGTCTTCTGATTGTTCTGATTTTCTAGTTCCTGCACTCCTTCACTACTAGCATCCGGATTCACAATCTCTACTGGATCATTCTGCTTAGGCTCTTTAGGCTAAATGGGGGCTAAAACAATATGTTGAACATCATCATAACCACATGCTCTGATCTCTTTCCCAAGGTTCTCATCCACCTTCACATTTTCACTTTCTACTATCTTTCTCAGTATCTTATTTTAGCACCGGTAGGCCTTGCTCTTTGTTAAATATCCCAAGAAAATACCTTCATTACTTCTAGCATCAGACTTTCCTATATCCTTATCTCTTTTCATATAACATTTTCTACTAAATACTCTAAAATATCTCACAGTAGGAACATAACCAAACCAAAGCTCATAAGGGGTCTTACCGATATCTCCTTTGATGTGACCTTTGTTGAATGTGTAAACAATAGTACTAATATCTTTTCTCTAGTAGATCTTCAGAACATTCCCTTCAATCAACATAGTCCTTGCAGCATCCAAAACAGTTATGTTCTTCCTCTCAACGACTCCATTATGTTGAGGGGTTCTAGGAGTAGATAATTGTCTTCTAATCCCATGCTTCTCACATAATGAATTGAACTCACCGGAACATAATTCTCCACCTCTATCAGATCTCAGACACTTCACCTTCAGTCCAGACTCAGTCTCAACCTTAGCTTTGAATATCTTGAATTTATCAAATGCTTATGATTTCTCCTTCAAAAAGACAACCCACGTCATCCTAGAATAATCATCAATTAGCAGCATAAAATATCTATCACCCTGCATACTTCTAAAATTTGTAGGTCCACATAGGTTAGTATGCACAAGATCTAGCAATCCATCAGATGTATATTGTTTGCTTACCCAACTGACTTTCCTTACATACCATATTAACATGCTTAACAATATTAGGTAGATCTCTAACAACATGTGTAGAACAGATCTTAATCATTGAATCAAAATTTACATTACACATCCTCCTATGCCACAACCAACTCTCATCAATCTAAGAAATTAATAAACTTTTCTCACCAACATTCAAATGAAAAATATTACCTTTAGCCTTAGTTCTAGATGCAATCTCTATACTGGAGGCATTTAAGATCTTGTATTTTCCATCCTTGAATTGTAGATCATAACCTTTATCAACCATCTATCCAACACTCAAAATATTATGCTTCAAACCTTCAACATACAAGACATCATCAGTGTTATTCTTACCATCAAAAGAAATAGAACCTCTCCCACAGATCACACAGGCTTTGTCATCTCCAAATCTTACTATTCCACCATCATACCTTTCTATACTCACAAATTTTCTTTTATCATCGGTCATATGATGTGAACAACCACTGTCAATCACCCATTCATCTTTCTCTTCAACCTTAGTAGCTAAAGCTTTCTCCTCAATAGTACAACTAGTGGAATCAACAGGTACAGGTCCATCTTCCTTAATGGCAAGGAATACAACTTCATCTCCTTTTGATTCTTCATCTATAATACCTTCATTAGCAACATAATAACAATTCTTCTAATTTATATACTTCTGGTTAGGCTTGTAAGGCTTATCATACTTCTCATGCTTTTCATATCTATCATTCCCATCATGCTTATCAAATTTATCATGCCTGTCATACTTATCCATTCTCTCCGGGCATCTAGAAGCAAAATGTCCTATCTTATTACAAGAAAAACATTTCAAAGACAACTTTCCATCATACTTACTGACACCTTTAGGCAATCTTCGGGCAATCAATGCTTCAAGTTCATCCACCTCCCTCTCTTTCTCTTCCATCTCTCTTCTCTCTCTTTCATATCTAGATATTTTTCACTCATCAGGATCATATTTCTTCTTACCAGATATAGATGAAGATGCTCTAAATATTGTCTCAGAATTTCCATGTGATTTTCCAAATTCACTCAGCTCAAATGCAACAAGCTTTCCAACCAACACATCTCTTGTCACAGTAGTCACTCTTCGAATCTCATCAATAGCAGCAACCTTATGCTTATAGGCAGGAGGCAAAGATCTCAGCACCTTAGAACCAATTTCATCTTCCTCAATGGTTCGACCAACACATCTGATACCTAGGAAAAAGTCATTCACCTTAGCCATAAAAGAGTGTATATTCTCATTATCTCCCATCTTCAATGTCTCATACTTTCCTTTCAAACTCTGCAACTTAGCAACTTTCACCTATTTATCACCTTCATACAACACCTCAAGCTTCACCCAAATCTAATGTGCAATCTGAAGTCCCATTACATTTATCACCTCAGAATCAGTCAGGGCACTAAGAAATGCTTCCTTTGCTCTAATATTATGTTCTACTTCCTTAAACTCATGAGGAGTAGATGGTCCATTCAGAGGAACAACATAGACATTCTTTGTAACCTTCCAATAATCTTCACCAAGACATTTCAAGTGCACTTCCATCTGGTCCTTCCATATAGCATAGTTACTTCCATCAAATCTCAGACTGTCCTTAAAGATTACACCTTGAGCTACCATCCTGGATCTCCTCAAGCGGTTAAGCTTCTATCAGAGAATCTAGCTCTGATACCGATTGTTAGCAGCAACCAAGAGGGAAGACTGAGAGGGCAGGGTGGGGGGTGAATCAATCTTCACTGGAATAACAAACTTAAGCACAAAACACAAATCTAATAAACTGTAGCAATAAGACAGATAAGAAAATTAATAGCACAATACACAACACCAAGATTTTGATGTGGAAAGCCCGGTTAAGGGAAAAACCACAGTGGGAACCTACCCATAGTAGGATGATACTCTGCAGTAGTATGTGAAAATGTTACAATGGGAAATGCACATGCATTTAGGCACACTGCCTAGAGCTCACTTCTCAAATATAATGGCCTGGAAGGCTACAACCCTCTGGAAAGTCTCACTGACTTACAATAAGATTCAGACTACAATCTGGAAGAAATGAACTGAAAGAATAACATCTCCAAATGCCTGATTACAGTTTCGGTTAAGAACAGATGTCTGCGCTACAACGCCAATCTCACCAAAAACTCAACATCGAAGGATAAATCACTTGTTCTCACACAAAAATTTCTCTAATAATGCAGACACAACATCGACACCCAAACTACATGACTATATCACCTATATATACAATTCATCAACCTTGATAACAAGGTCGGCTAAACCCTCAACCCTCAATTACAAAATTACATCATCGATACAAAGATCAACCACCAAACCAATATAATGGTTTACATAGAATAACATGGTCCTAAATAAAATTCCCAAATGCACAACTCCATCGAAAATCACGCCAAGATCAACCACAACACGCTACACCATCAGAAATACCACATAACACACAAATTATCACCGGTTGATAGAAACCACCAAAAAATCGCACAACGATCAATGCGGATTGCCAAAACAAATAGGACATGACTAAGAAACACCAGCAAGCATGTTAGAATAATCCAAAATAGCTGCACCAACACCACTTTTCAAATCTTCATTGTTCAACGTCTGAAATCTCAAGAACACAACCAATCAACAACTGTCATGAAGAAAGATAACTTGCAGAGCACCAAATCACGATCCAATTGAATTGAGGATACACAAGACCATCCCAAGCAATATTCCAAAATCTCAGCACCAGATCTTGATAGTTCTGATACTTAATGTTAAGTACAGATGCCAAGCTAATAAGATGAGAGGGGGGGTGAATCATACAAACTTAATCTTCCATAAAAACAACAGATTCAACCTCGGTAACATATACTTTAGTAATATAACCAAAACTGTTAAACATGCAAACTCAAAAGCATATAAACATCATAACACTCATAACACCAGATTTAATGTGGAAACCCAAATAGGGAAAAACCACTGTGGGATTTCGGACCCACTAAGAAATATACTCTTCTAGAGTATGCTCGGTTAAAAGCAAATCCTGTTAAAGATTACAAACACATTGCTAGATGTGACCCGGTTAAGGGATTTCCCTCAGATTTGTTAGGATCTTCACCTTGTTAGAAGTGACCTTGTTAAAGGATTTCAAACACTCAATCAAAATGTCACCTTGCTAGAGGGTTTTACAAATAAGACTGTTAAGTCCACTCGGTTAAGAGATTTTCTGTCACTTTACAAAATAATAGTAATAAAAATCTATCTGCAACTTCACATCTAAAAATGCTAAAGCAGATTCTTATTTGCTCAATACAATAGGACTTATCTTGTCCATCTGCTGGGCTTTATACTTTGCTATTCAAAACAGGTCTTCAAGCTTCTATGCTCGGTAATCACTATGTAGCATCCCTGTGCATACACTTGCCTGCATACATTGTTTATCAACAGTTCTTTATTTATAAACAATTTGCCAACTGCTTAATCTCCTTGATCACATATCCCATGATCAATCATAGCCATCAGATCTTCAAACTTGACCAGGTTCAATGTATCCAATACTAAACTTCACCCGGTAGACATACTGCCTTCATTACCCGCTAGCGATAACCTTAGGGTTTACCGACTAGGTTCTTTGCACGGTAACATAGTATAGTATTAACCTTACAATCAATAACATATGTAGGATATCAAAACAATCTAAACATCATGATCTCATCATTGTCTAACTTGGTAATAGTTGCCCATTGAATAACTTATTCCTCCCCTTATTCATCACATTCTTTCTGTGTCTTTTACCGACATCTTTATACTCATCAAATCATACTTCTTAAGATATGGAAACATCATACTGAATTAGAAAATCAATTTCTTGACATCAATGACAAAATAATAATGTTAAGACAGTAAACATCCTTTAGCAGTTATATCCATAATCATCAACAACCTTCTCAATATCCTTATTGAAATGCCAACAATCTTCCTTGTCTGTTATAATGCCAACAGATCTGATCAACCGGAATATACCGAAGGATATACCGGACTCTGCAAAACAGTGATCAACGAACCAACACTACGAATCGGATCAGAAATTTTTTTCAATCTGCAATCACCGCAACAAATCGCAGGAATATGTTGACATAAATGAAAACAACATATCCTAGCAGTAGAAATGACCAACAGTATTCAACATGGTCCAGATTTAATGGTCAGACATGTTGAAGAAATTCTTTTTAGCGCATAAACAGAGTTGTATTGGAAATTGCACAAATCAACATGAATGAATGATTGTGAAACCCTATTGGTCAATATGTGTGATGGTTTATAGGTTCAATGATATGTGATGAGAAACCAAATACATGAATGAACCAGAATGAAAGTTGATTTAATTGTACAAATCAGATTACTGATAATGATGCAACAAACTTGTGATGAGGTATGGAGAAACAGGGTTTTGGTTGACATACTAGAGAAAGGGTAGAACATATATATGTGTATAAACTGACACAAAAAATAGACTTTTTTGAAAATAGTAGAGTGATAATATCATAAGAAAAAGAGGGACCAGAAGTTGCAAAAGAGTAGATTAGAGTACGAGTAGATATTGATACATGAAGCAGATTAGCAGAGGAGAACAAATAGACTTGCAGGATACATTTGCAATAGGGTAATCATATGTATTTAGTTTATCATGTTTAGTATGAGTGCATGCTCAGGATAGGGATTTTAGTTCCTTGAAGTTGTAGCTTCTAAATCAGGGGTTGGCACTCCTTTGGATTAGTTTCCATAAAAGTGCAGGGATTGGTGTTCCTTTGAGTTGGTGCTCATAAAATTGTATCAGCTTTTCATTGTGAGGCTGGATTAGGATAGTATTTTCTAGTAGCTATTCTAGGCTTGGGTTTTCCTCGTATATTTGGTGTTATGGTTGTGCTCTTTTAATTCTATTCTTTCATGTTTTAATTTGCTTAATTTTCCTTAAAGTTTTAGAAATTGAGTTTAATATGATCCTTTGATTCACCCCCCCACCTCTTAGTGGATAATATTGTTCATACAACTAGATTATGATGGCCTACCCTTTCAATGTCATCATTTCTTCTCTACCAATCATTTGGTCACAAATTGTTCTCTCACATCACAAAGGCACTGCCACTTGAAGGAAGAATGCTAATGGTGATCATCTGATTGTCTTGGATTCCATTTATTCCTTTCATGACTCTTTGCAAGCTAGTGATGATTCCTCCTAGATTGATGTTTTGCCTCCTATTGGTATGGCCTCCTCAAGCCCCATGGATCCTATTTTGCTCCATCCTTTGGTGGATAAGTTGCTTGGTCAATATTCTACTCCTTGTGCTGACAATCTCATGAAGGGGATTTCCCCTCTTGCTCCCTCTTGTGATGGTGTGATTATTCCTCCTCTTCCTAAACTTTTCCCTGAGTTCGGGGTGAAATTTCTACCCATCCTTGATGTGGGTTACTAGTTGTTCTGCTAGTGTCCTTTAAGTGGTCTCTTATGGCCTTTATTGTTAGAGGTCTACTCTGGACCAGTTGTAAGTGACATGTTTGACATTTCTTTGTATTGGGTTAGCACCCTTGTTCTGATGCTTTTATTATATAAAAACATTACAAACTTCTCACTTCCTTAAAACAACCAATTCAAGTTCACTATGATAAATGCTAGTTTGGGGCTGTTGGGACTACTTAAAATTGAGTCAATTTTTGAGGCCCACTTCAAATTTTTGCTTTGCATCTCCAAATAAGTCAGTTTGAATGGCCTAGTTAGCAAGAGGGCAAAATGGAGCCGGTTGATTTTCAGATGGTAAGGTTCGGGATTCATGTCCTACACCTTTCATTTGGCCTATGTAGTGATGTGAGACTTTCAGAATTCATTTTGGATAAGTTTACCAGGTACCCATTTTGAGGGGTGAGCTAAAAGTGTATTTTAGGTACAAATGCAAATTTTATTGAGTAGCCTACTTTGAGCGATTACATATTTTGCCCTGTTGATTGTCATGGAGAAATCCAAAGTGGATTCAATTCTATGCATAAATGTGAGTCAGTCTGCAAAATTTCAAGTCTTGACGAATCCATTTGCTCAGTTTTCATACCCAAATCCGTTTGCAGTTTGTGTGTTTTGGCAAGTCCTTGTTTCGACAGCTAGTCAGAGCCCTGTTTCGCATAAGTGTAAAAGTTGCCTCAGTAAGCGTCACATCATAATGTTTGTTCTAGGTTAATGCTGATATAAATGATGAGCTATGTTTCTAGTTTCAAGCTCCTACCAATCCGTTTAGTCGGGTTTCAAAAGGGTTCATTTAGCCATCATTTTCAGTCTTCTACACCTTTAGTGTTGTATCAGTTAATGTAGCCATTTTTGTGAGCGCGCCATTTGCATCCTGTCAGTCTTTTGGTTGAACTGAGAATTCAAAGATTTAATATGTACTTTAAGGTACCTATGTTTCAAATTTCAAGGCCTGCGGAGGTCGTTTGATATTTTTGAGAAAGGTATCATGTGTTGCCAGAACATTGACTTCATCAGGTCCGCAGTGTCGACAAAGCCAGTTTGTCATTTTCGCTGATTAATATCTTTTCGCTCGGGACTTATCTTGAGAAACCGTTTGGTAGAAGTCATCCTTGTATATCAGAATACACGCCTGTCAGACGACGAGATCTAGAAAGGTGTTTTAACAGGTTTGAAAAATACGTCTTCGCGATTAAATGCAAAAATGTGGCGTAATCGCTTGAAGGTTGCAAATTTCAATCTAATGATTCGAAAATGATGCTGATCGTTTCCAGAGGCGTGTTTAAGGTGTTTGAAGCATTTCAAAGGCCAGTTGCTTGAAAACGAATTTTTTTTAGTCGGACCCACTTTGGGGCCCGACTTGGCTCGACTGCAGTTCGCCAATAGGATGGTGAAAGGCGACTTTGTTTGACTGGTTATGTATGGATGAACAGGCATATATCCAAAATGCTATGCTATGTCCTTTGATGACTTATAAGACACAAATTTTATGCACTCACAATACTCAGGCTATTCATATGGCAAATATGGTCATAGTCATGAAGAAAGGGACTATGAAGTGGGCTGGTTGTTCCACAGAGTTTCATTTATCATTTATCCCTCAATCACATCATGAAATAAGCAATGCAACTGATCTTATTATAAAACAAAACTCCCTCCTCCCATCTCCCTGCTGGTCGTGGTGTTGGAGAATGATGCAGAGCTTTAAGTTAATGCAACAACAATGCCTCCTCCTGCGTTGTGTCTTGAGGAAGGCACAAAACACTCCAAACTAATGCAAATATCTAACCCCCTACGTGGAGGATGGTGAAGGAGCTGCGTAGAAGTCCTTGAAGAAAATGCGTGGAGAATGGAGGGGTTGCAATCAAATGGAAGCAAATGGGTGTTTCCCCAAATTCAATGATGGCCAGCATCCTCCCTGTGTGGTCATTATAAGGCAATGTTTTTTTAAAACAAAGTCCAAATGCAGCCCCATCCCTTTGCGTGGAGTTTTGGAGATTTAATGCAAACAACAGTCATCCTCTATGCAGCATGGTGAGGAGGCAATAGCAGCTTCAGCAAATGGCAGTTTCAATGCCATTCAAAACCCCTCACGTGCTCTCCCTTCCCACGTGGTAAAAGACAATAAAAACTTTCAAGCAAATTAAATGGCAAGTGTGCAGCTATGAGCTCTCCCTCCTGTGTGGCATGTGGAATGCTGAAAAATTCCATAGCAAATGAATTTATCAGGTGTTGTGTGAAGTTTGGAGGCCACACTAAGCATGTTTTAGCAAATGCAATTGGCATAGAAGCCAATCTTCCCTGCAACGTGAAGTTTGGAGGAGTAAAAAATGTGTGCTCTGGCAAATGCATTACTAGTTCAATGCCCCTTTCCAGAAGCCCTCCCCACCATGAGTTAGAATTTAGATAAAGGAGGTGTTAACTTTCAACAAAAATGTCATGAAGAGTCTCAAGAAAAGGCTCCAAAATGCAGCTACAGGCAAATAACATTATCCCACATTGACTGTGGAGGGTAATGTTTTGGTATTTATAAGCAAAAACAAACCCAACTATAATGTCAAAGCCTCTGGGCTTTTGATGGACGGTGCCTATGGGTGCCCAAGGTGGGCCCATGTGTGGGTGCAGATCTCGAGGCGACAGAGGAGGTGATTGAGTGGTGACTGGGTGGACCCCACGCATGCACGCTTCCTGAGGCAAACAGGCAAATTTTGCAGAGAAGGGTCGACTTAACCAGTGAGTAGGTTACAGAGGATCTGACAAAGCGCGTGATTTCGCGGGTCGAAGATGCACGCGAGTTACACCCTGCGAAATGGCGAAAAGGGTAAAGATCGTGCATGTTTCGAGAGATCAGATGGTCCGTATGATTTCGCAAAGGAAAGTTGCTCGCCAGTTAAGGTCCGCGAAACAGTGAAACGCGAAATGGCGAAAATGTAGGGTTAAAGAACATGCAGCTTTGATGAAGATTGAGGGCTCACGCGATTTCGTGGAGTGAAGATGCATGCCGGATAAAGCCCTACGAAATGGCGAAATGGCGAAAGCCGGGTGGCACACAAGTGGCAAGTCCAGTCAGCGATCCAGCAGGCAGGCTCGGTGAGGTGGCGATGACGTGGCACAAAGGTGGCACCTAGGTGGACGACAAGCAAGCGGACACATGGCGAAGTGAGGAGGTGTCATCCCAGGTGGCGCCTAGTGGACCCCATCGACCAATCAGGTCCCACCACGTGGCAAAGCGTCAGGGCACAGTCAGAGCAAAAATCAAAATTAAAATCAGTTAATTACATAGTGCAAACTATATCAAATAAATGAAAAATTTAAATGATGTGCACAAATGAGGAATTAATTTGCCCAAGGCTCATTTTTTGGGCAAAATATGAAGTGTTATATGTTTTCGGAAAGCTCTCGGAATGAGGAATCCAATTATGGAGTTAATTTTGGCGAAGATTAGATATTTTGGGAGCAGTTTGGTCGAGAATGAAATTCAGTTAGAAGGAGGGACACTTGGCAGCGTGATATGGAGACCTTCTTTTTTCCCTCTTCTTCTTATTCCCAATTCTTCTCAGTTGTAAGGGTTCTAGAATTTTGGAGGAAGTGCTCTAGCTTTCATGGCTTCCATTTTCTAAATTTCTTGACCCAAACTTGTAAAGTTCTATGAATCTGTTCAAGGTATAGAGGCTACATTGCAGAATGACAGATTATTTTCCATTTGCAGGTCTTACTTGTGTCAGGCATGAGTAATTTCCCACCATATTGTCTTTGTGTATGCATTTCAGTATTATGAATTTAATCCTCAAGGAGGATGAAATTTGTCAATTTCAAGGAGGTTGTGTGATTGTTTGTGGGTATCTTTCAAGGAAAGTTTTAAATTCTGTAATCAATCATGAATAATGGAATGTGTCCCAGATTTGATAATGTTGTGAATGGATTTGAGTAATGCATTAGTATAAGCTATTAATGCAGGGATATTTTATAAGGAAAAACAATTTGCAGCTGTGATTAACATTTTGTAGTTCTGTGTGTGTGACTCTATTGCCCAATGAACAAGGCACTGGTCTTTGACAGATTTGGGGATGGTTTCAGATATATATTTTAAAAGACAAATCTATTTCCCTTTATGTTTAGGGGTGTGTTCTTCTCATTCCAAGCTCTGTTTTCATTTATGATTTATACAGATCTAGCCAATCTGTAGTCTGTTTCTAGATTTGGTGAGCTTGTGAAATGATCTATCTGCTTAGTGTTGATGCAGTTATGTGTTTGTAATTGTTGTATTCAAAGCATCAAAGGGTGTCCCCCCCTAGGTCTAGCAGAACTTGAAGTGCAGGAGGATCAATTAGGGTCCTATGTTATGTTGTCCAAGCCCTGATGTGTTTCATAGACCGAAATTGGCCGTTTCATAGAAGGATTGCAGGTATACTTGGGTTATCACTTTTGGTGAACAACAAAAATGGCGACTCTGCTGGGGAAGTGTTGTAATAATTCATGTTGAATCGAATCCCATGAGTTTGGCCAAAGTTATTTGGGGAAGAGTCTTAGAAGTTTACAAATCTGAGAGTCATTTTTAGATTTGGAAGTGTGTATCCTGGAAAGTCTTGTTGCTCTGAAATGTGAAAAAATATTATGTGACTCTACTGTGTGGTATGACCCAGAAAATCTAAAAGTGTTTCAGAGTGAAGATCAGTGGTTAAGTTTTATTCCTCTTCAGGGAGGTGGGGAATCTGTAAGAACGAACTGAAGATTTGGAGTTCTTCACATTTTTAGTTAGAGGTGAAGTGAACAGCAACAACAAATTTATCAGGTATTCCCCAAGGTTTTTATGAAATTATATGTTCCTTATAAGGTGAATCAGTCACCATAGAAAGGAAAAAAATTTGTAGTATGCATACTTCATGTTTTTGAAATAAATTTCAGTTAAATGATCAAAGAAGTATGCAGTTATGAAATTAGTGACTGCAAGGTTTTTGAAAAGATTTAAAAAAAAAAACAGTAAGGTGCATGGTCATGATAATGGTTTTTGAAAAGATTTTTAAAAAAAATCGCACAACGATCAATGCGGATCGCCAAAACAAATAGGACATGACTAAGAAACACCAGCAAGCACGTTAGAATAATCCAGAATAGCTGCACCAACACCACTTTTCAAATCTTCATTGGTCAACATCTGAAAGCTCAAGAACACAACCAATCAACAACTGTCACGGAGAAAGATAACTTGCAGAGCACCAAATCATGATCCAATACACAAGACCATCCCAAGCAATATTCCAAAATCTCAGCACCAGATCTGATCAACCAGAATATACCAGAGGATATACCGGACTCTGCAAAATAGTGATCAACAAACCAATACTACAAATCAGATAGAAAATTTTTCCAATCTGCAATCACCGCAACAAATCGCAGGAATATGTTGACATAAATGAAAACAACATATCCTAGCAGTAGAAATGACCAACAGTATTCAACATGGTCCAGATTTAATGGTCAGACATGTTGAAGAAATTCTTTTTAGCGCATAAACAGAGTTGTATTGGAAATTGCACAAATCAACATGAATGAATGATTGTGAAACCCTATTGGTCAATATGTGTGATGGTTTACAGGTTCAATGATATGTGATGAGAAACCAAATACATGAATGAACCAGAATGAAAGTTGATTTAATTGTACAAATCAGATTACTGATAATGATGCAACAAACTTGTGATGAGGTATGGAGAAACAGGGTTTTGGTTGACATACTGGAGAAAGGGTAGAACATATATATGTGTATAAACTGACACAAAAAATAGACTTTTTTGAAAATAGTAGAGTGATAATATCGTAAGAAAAAGAGGGACCAGAAGTTGCAAAAGAGTAGATTAGAGTACGAGTAGATATTGATACATGAAGCAGATTAGCAGAGGAGAACAAATAGACTTGCAGGATACATTTGCAATAGGGTAATCATATGTATTTCGTTTATCATGTTTAGTCTGAGTGCATGCTCAGGATAGGGATTTTAGTTCCTTGAAGTTGTAGCTTCTAAATCAGGGGTTGGCACTCCTTTGGATTAGTGTCCATAAAAGTGCAGGGATTGGTGTTCCTTTGAGTTGGTGCTCATAAAATTGTATCAGCTTTTCATTGTGAGGTTGGATTAGGATAGTATTTTCTAGTAGCTATTCTAGGCTTGGGTTTTCCTCGTATATTTGGTGTTATGGTTGTGCTCTTTTATTTCTATGCTTTCATGTTTTAATTTGCTTAATTTTCCTTAAAGTTTTAGAAATTGAGTTTAATATGATCCTTTGATTCACCCCCCCACTTCTTAGTGGATAATATTGTTCATACAACTAGATTATGAGGGCCTCCCCTTTCAATGTCATCATTTCTTCTCTACCAATCACTTGGTCACAAATTGTTCTCTCACATCACAAAGGCACTGCCACTTGAAGGAAGAATGCTAATGGTGATCATCTGATTGTCTTGGATTCCAATTATTCCTTTGACGACTCTTTGCAAGCTAGTGATGATTCCTCCTAGATTGATGTTTTGCCTCCTATTGGTATGGCCTCCTCAAGCCCCATGGATCCTATTTTGCTCCATCCTTTGGTGAATAAGTTGCCTGGTCAATATTCTGCTCCTTGTGCTGACAATCTCATGAAGGGGATTTCCCCTCTTGCTCCCTCTTGTGATGGTGTGATTATTCCTCCTCTTCCTAAACTTTTCCTTGAGTTCGGGGTGAAATTTCTACCCATCCTTGATGTGGGTTACTAGTTGTTCTGCTAGTGTGCTTTAAGTGGTCTCTTATGGCCTTTGTTGTTAGAGGTCTACTCTAGACCAGTTGTAAGTGACATGTTTGACATTTCTTTGTATTGGGTCAACACCCTTGTTCTGATGCTTTTATAATAAAAAAAATATTACAAACTTCTCAATTCCTTAAAACAATCAATGCAAGTTCACTATGATAAATGCTAGTTTGGGGCATGATGAATAAATAATTTCCTAGTTGGCTCGTAGTGGCAATTTTTGTTGGTGTAGCAATAAGCACTTCTTATGGAAAGGTGAATTCATCATAGAATCATAAACAATGCTTTTTTGTTGTCTTTTATAAAATGAAATTGAATCTTGAGGATTGTCCAATTTCTTACAAGGATCGTTCAATGTTAGGAAACAATCATCTATGTGTTTCAAATATCATTAATAATTCTTGTATTAGTAAATTTGTATTACATTCTTTCAAGGTTATATGATAGGACTAACAAAATAATTGAGAGTTGTATCCTTCTATGCTATTGTTATACACATTGGGTAATGAATTAAAATGAATGCGTGACAATCATTTGATATTCTTTTTTCTTTTACAATTGTTGAATATAAATGAAAGAATGAATGATTATAGAGCATCTATTATCTGAAAATATTATTCATGCTTTAAATAGAGAAATGGTTTTTTTGTATTCACTTTATGTAATTGATACTTAGAGGAATATATCTAATTTTATCATGTTATTTCCTATCTAGCTTGGTTGAATCTACTTATGTGTATCTACATATATCTTTTGTGTGTACAATATTTCTATGTGTTGCAACATGATTCTATGTGTGTGTGGTGTAGCATGTCTTGATTTGTGTGCAAGTGTGTATGATGCAGCACAACTCGTCTTGTGTGTGAGAGTGTGTTGCTTCATTAATTTGTGTTAATAATTAAATTTGCTGGCCTTGTTTTGCACATTTTTTCTTTAATTAACTTTGGGCATTAGTCAGTGGGTCCTTGGTCTTCTAGTGAAGTTGAATGGTTCTTAATGAGCCCATTGGGGATCAAATCTTGTTGAGTGTATGACTCTGACATCATAAGGGACGAGATCGTGATCATGCCCTGAACGAATTTGGCCGAATGGATACCCCTCAGTCCTTGGTTCTTAGCCAAAGAGGTTTCAGCCTAAGGTTCGTGCTCCCATATTGGATAGCTAAAACAACTTTGTGGATGAAAAATCTTCCATCAAGGAAAAAAAATTGGACATTACATCATCTAGCATGAAATTAAGTGTCCAATCAATATCCTTAAATAATATGACATAACATATCACATGAAAACCAATCATAACACATAAATTTATTATTGGAATATATTATGTTTCAATGAAAGAACATTAAATAAAAATAATAATTATTAATCTCAAGTCACTGGTGTTTATGATATAATCTGTGCAGACTTTAAAACCTCTAAAAATTATGGGGTGAGAGAGGCTCGAACTCTCGACCTCAGGATCACTCACTTCAGCTATGAGACCTACGCGCTAGCCAACTGCGCCACCACCCCACTGTTATTTGCTGTCTATTAAATTGTTATTTTATTTAATTATTTTAACTAGAATTGTCAAAAGTAAACTAGTTCGGAAAACGAGGAGGAAAGATTTGCATGATAACACATGCTTCTGTGACGTTTGTCTTATTTTAATGTTTCATTCTTAATGCTTTCTCTTTTTAAAAATTATAGATTTTTTCTTTAAATGTAAACTTAAAAAAATTTAAGCACATTTTACCAAATTATCATTTTATATTTGAGAAAATTTGATATATTTAACATTAAATAAAATAATTGATTATTAATGCACCTATTTGTACATCCAAGGTAGATAATTCATACTAAAAAATGCATAGTAATTTCTTAAGATTAAACAATGTAAGTTTGAGTCAATAATCATGAACCACTTAAATGGTTGTCCATGATCATTTAGTTTCAAATTTTCATGATGCTTGCATTCGTAATAAAGATTGGATTATAAATTTAACCAAATTTAGTCTACCAACAAGACTTTAAATTCATTGGTAGGAAAAACTAGACAGCTAACGCTTTGTTTATTCAAGGTATTAGTTCCTACTGACAACAAGTTACCTATGAATCTATTAGATTGATAAAATTCTAACATAGATCAACCAACGAGAAATAATTTATTGGTGACTCTTTTCTTGCACTTTTATAAGATGAGGATAATGTTAAATATACTCTTCAATGTTTAATTGTTTAATTGTTTAGATTCAATTCAAATATTCAATGGTAGAAAATACAATGTTATAGTTTTTTTGCCCAAATCCAATTGACTCAATTCATTTAGCTAGGCATTTATAGGTCATGAAGAAGTTTTCTCATTTCTAAATATTTGTTTTCTTTTTAGGCGTCTCCCTCCTCTTTGTGGTAGATTGTCATTACCGTATAAAAAAAAGTTAGCTTCTCCGATTACTACTTTTTTCTCTCATACAAAAATTACTTAGAAGCATATTTCCCTTGAAGGAAAAATCTAAATTTATTCTAAAGTTCTTGCTGCTACTACCTATGTCTACTATTCATCCCATCGGGTGCCTTCCAAAGATTCTCATCAAAATCTTGAAAAACTCATAAGGGATTTCTAATGGCTTCTTTAGATTAGGGAAAAGGTTTAATAGGGTTGCTTGGGAGTTTTGTTGTCTCCCTCATGGTTCTACTGAGGTTGAACTTATTGACATTTAATGTTAGAATACAATATTGTGTGCTAAATGGATTATTTGAGAACTCAAGCTTACAAAATTTTGTTTAGAGTGTTTTGTGCTTATAAAGCTTGAAGAGATTTCATCTTTCCTTTTGTTCTCATTACGAAGTAACTTGTTCAAATCCATGTCACATTTGTTATAGAAATCATATTGAAATATTGTATGGCTATCAAACTTTCACTTTTTTTTTTAACAAAACTGATTTAAGGTTGTTAATCTTATAATTGTATGCATTTTTATGTGTCTCCAACATCTTTGGAGTGAGGACTTATATTCCCATGTAAGTGTTTGAGAGATTATTTAATTATTGTTCTCTTGGGACTTGGAATATTTACTTGTGAGGAATTTAATTTGGAGTGTTCCCTTTAATTATAACTAATTAAATTTAATTTGGATTGTTAATGTTTTATTTTAGTATATGAATAAATATTATTGATATTAATTTATAAATTAAATGTTTGTTTTATAAGTTTGGATGCAATTATTATAGTGTCACCTTTTGTATTTAATATGTGAATAGTTGTGTTTTATTTTATTTTAATTTACTTAATCTATTTAAGATTTATAACAATATTAGGTTAATTATTAGTCGTATTGATTTATTAAATAAATCAAATGCTATTTATATAAGATATGATGTGAGTCATGACAATATTATTCTTGTATTATTTTTGTGTATGTTTTGAGTTAATAGGATTAAATAATTGTTTTTCCTATTCTCCTTCCTATTTTATAGGTGGGAATATTTGATTAATAATTATGTTTATTGGTGGCATATGTATATTGTTGAGCATAAAATTATTATAAGTGGGATAATATATTATATAGTTATGATTATCTGAGTTTGGTTTAAGTTATTATTGTTTTAATGATGTTTGGTTGGGATATATGATTGTTTCTTGTACAAACATCAACTCCTAATTTTGGGAATGGTTTTGTAAGGAAATGAGAGGTTTTGGAGAAGGTTTTTTTTGTTAGAGATTTCATGGTGAAATGATGGGAAAAATTATGAGAGCTTGATAAGAGTTTGAGAGTGCTTTTGAGAGGGATTTTGATATTGATTTGAAGGGGTTGATTGGGAGAGAGTTTGTTGATTTTTTTGAGAGAATTTTTTGTGTGGTTTGCTAGAGTTTGTTGTCGTGGATTGGTAACTTGGAATGCTGGTTTGATTGGATTGGGTTGTTGTTTGTGAAGAGTTGATTTTGCAAGAGTCTTCCTCCTACCTTCTCCATTTTTCGCATCTACCAGGTTGGAATTCATGTCCCAGTTGACTTTCATGGTTTTTAATGAATTTTAATTTTGAAAATATTGTTCTACCTATGTTTTCTATGCCATGGTTTCATTCTAAAAATTTTATGCATTCATTTTTATTTTTTTGATTTAAAAATAAAGTGTGTGTTCTCTATGTAGTGTATTTTTGGACTATTTTTAGTGTTTGGTTTGCAACATATTTATTATTTATATTGGGGGTGATAAAAATACATTTATGGAAAGGGGATTTATACCTCTAAAATGGGTTTTAGTCAAATTTTTCTTTTGGGTTGGTCTAATTATTAAATTTTGAGCCTAAAGTCAGTCCTAGTTTTCAATCATGTTTTGGGGAATTTGGATCTAGATTCCCCATTTGGCTTCCCAAATTGATTTTTTGGACTCATGTGAGTCCATATCAGTCTAGGGGCCTATTTGTGACTCTACAAATTTATTCATATATTTACCATAGGTTGATCGATCCTTTTGGGATGGATCCATGTGTTTTCTTTTCATTATATGCATTCGGTAATTAGGGTTTGCTTATTTGGTATTCATATTGATGCCATTAGTGTATATGATCAAGAGAGGGATATGTGGATCAGATTATTAGATATGGATCAGATTGTGTTATGATTTTCATTATGATATGAGTTATGTGATGCAATATGATCCCATATGCTTTCATTTCATGTTATGTAAGCTATGGTTTAGATTTTGATGTCATGTGATGTGAGATATATGGTGCTTTGAGACATTGTTGGTAAGGTTTGATTTATTTATAGATACATGGATTTGGATTGGTGATCATAGTCCCAATCCCATGCTTGTTCATTATGAATCAGTGGATTCAAGACTTGACCCTTTTGTTGATTAGGGTCTTATGGAAGTCTTGTTTTATGAGATCTTTATTTATGAGATAGATTGTGATGAATAATTATATGTACCTCAGATGTGTATGAGGTTGTTGTTATCCTTTTTTTAACCCATAGGTTCGTGGTTTCTAGATGCAATTAAGGGAGGTGGCTCTCCATGGGGGTTGGGATCTTAAGTGATTTCCAGGACAACCCATTGGGAGAGTTGTTTTAACAAGTGGTAACCTTAATTAATGAACATGGGGAGGGTAGAATACACACATTAACAAGATAATTGATGTTTCCCCATTCATTCTTGCTTGTATAGACAGATCATGAGATCTCATGGCCTAGAGTGCTTGTTTAGACTCAGGATGAGATTGGGAAGGCTTGTATGGAAAATATAACTTCCTTGCCTCCATGGAAGGATTATTCGGTTCCACATGTATAGTCAAATGGGGGCCGAGGTCTGGAGTTTGGAGAGAGTTGGACTGCCAGGATAACTCATGTTGGTACCATGTGATAACACTCTTCCCTAGTTGTAGCTTGGTACCCTATCCCATGTCGTGTTGTGCAAAAGCCTCTAGTAGTCTATGTTAAGTTTTGTTTTAGTCCTTGTGATTGTTTCATTCGTGTATTCATTGCATTTCCATGGTTGAGTTAGTGTCATCCTTAGTGGTATGTTTTGTGTGTGGGGCCTTATGTCATTCTCCGAAGCACAGGGGGTGGTCCTTAGGGTTCCACATGGTTGGGTGGTTGATGCTTTCTTCCACTAGGATCTTTGGTGCTATGTCCATGATTTTCTTGGATGGAATATGTCTTCTTCAGTTACAAGTGCTTTGGAATCAAAATGCAAGTTGTATTCTCTTATGCATTGTTTCATTCATGTATCTAGAATAGATTTCCATTTCTATTTATTATGTTATATGAACACTCTCCTTGAGAGGAAGATGTAATGCAAATTTAGTGTAATAATGTTAACTATGTGGTTGTTTTGTGAGTTTAGATAGTACAGAGTTGGTACCGTCTATCCCTTATGAACGATTAGGTTCTTTGTGAGCAGATGTTAGTCATAATATATAAAATGATATTTCATGAGCATAATTTCATTTATCTAGGTTTAGTTGTTATGATCATATGATAATGTGGAAAGTAATCTTAGGAACATTTGGATTTGGGATTTAAAGAGAACCTAGTTTCTAGGGTAATCACATTGTTTAGTTCTTATATGATATAATTTCTATGTTAAGTTTTATCTATTCATGTTAAGGCATCATGTTATGCAATGGTTAGTTTAGATTTGCTTCTTGTGCCTTAGTAAGTGTTAGCATTATCTTGTAGCGATGTTAGGGGACCTTAGAGGATGTAGGTGTCATTATTTTAATTTGTTTATGCTTGTTCTTAGATAAGTTGTTCCCATGTTAAATATTATGTTATTCATTATTATAGTTTAATGAGCTAATTTATCTCTTTAAAAATATATATATATGGTTGCCTCTTGAGGTTAGTTAGTTAGATGTGATGTCCTTTGGGGTTCCTTAGCAAGGCATTACATGCATGAAAGAAAATATAGGAATTTAGAGGGCACAAGGAATGAAGGTTAGGGTTATTGGTTGGCATGGGCATTGGAGAAGGGGCACACATTGTGTTTCCAACTCGGGGTACAATGTACACCTCCGAGTGTCCTAGCTAGGGCTACATGTTTTTCATGTCGTGAAAGCATGCAAGGTTCTATGTAAGAAACTATCCTCTTGGAGTGCTTTCTTTCCATAAAAGAGCCTAGAGTTATGACTATTCCTTTGAATTATGCATATTATTTTATTTATGTGTAAGAACTAGTTCCTCCAAGAAGTGAACCCTAGCAGTAAGGGCCAATACCACCAAAATCTACTTGGAGTAAGAGTGATCTTTCCAAGCCTCATGATATAGATAAGTACTTGAAACCCTTGATGATAAAGGATAATGAGAATAAATTGATTTTGGTGAGAATATAATGATTTTCTTGATAATATGTGGCTATGTTATTCCATCTATTGTGTTATCAATTGACTTTATAATTATTGCCAAATTATTACATTGGTTATTAGTATCTAATTTGAGCTTATCACATTTTATAATTTATCTTAACATTAATATTTAATCTATTAATTCAAGTACAATTACTTAATTAAGTCTTTGAGAAAAGTGTTTTAAAATTTGGTATCAGAGCCAAAGAGTGGGCTTTTAAGTTGTTAATTGTTAAATCTCTTTTTTTTGTGTGTCCTAGTTAAGAGTGATAAGACTATAAGGATAAATACATAAGATCACTTTAAACATCTTTGCATTAAATTTAGATTTAGTTTGGATTAGATTGTACCAGTAGTCATTTATATGGAGAATTGTAGTATTCTATTTCATACATACACATTAAAAATAGAATTAACAATGTGAAAGAAATTTAATTAAAAAAGAGAGATATTCTCAATAGAATAATTTATATGGTCAAGTTAGATATCCTTGGATAATAAGACTCCAATATTTATAATGATTAAATTGTTAAATATATTTTATTTTATTAAGAAAGAAATATATTAAATAAAACTAATGAATATCCAAAAAAAAATAATCTAATGAGAGTTCAACAACCATGATAGTGACACCCTTATAAGGAACCCCTAGCTTAAACATTAATAATTTTTTTCTTACAACATATCTAAAATAATGATGCATTGAACTTTTTATTCATAGTTGATTGCTAGGGAGTTTAAGGCCATCACTTTTAGAGACAAAGATTGATCGTTCTACTATCACCTACAAGCAAATTTAAATGCCTTGCATGGATTGAGATCTCGAGTTGAGATAAGTATGCACTCCATCTCTTTCACAAATCCAAACGATGCCCAACCAAGAGTCGAGGTTCAAATGTTTAGCCCAACCCTGAGACATTCTCTGTCGAGGCATCCATGACAATCTTTTGGCAGTAATTTCCCGGACGACTTAAATCAAACATACTAAGCTTTGACTTCTAGGCTTAAAAGTGTTGAACACTCAAAATTGATTGACATTCTCTAGACTTAATATTTTGCTTAGTGCGTGTAATTTCCAACTCATCCATAGAAACTTTTTCAATTCCAATTGGATTGCTACTCTTGGTAACTAACTATGCTATGACCCGTAAAACCATAATATTTTAAACATATATAAATAATTCTGAATTCACTTGCTATTCGTGTTCTTTATATATCATGTGATAATTAGTGTCTATTTATGAATACACTTTATTCAAAGATTGCATAAGAGTATATAGAGTGCAAGACCTTCATTGAAAGAGCATATTTGTAAAGGTTGAGACTTAGTGAAGGGTCATATCTCTAAAGGGTGATGTCTTATTCATCTATTGACACATACACTATACATATAGAGGGAACTGTAGAAGCTCTGGGTAAGTCTTATACCACACACACTAAGCAACATATTAAGTCTAAAGAATGTCAGTTAATTCTTTGTGTTTAACACTTTTAAATTTAAAAATCAACACTTAATGTGTATAATTTAAGCCAATCAAAAGCTCTTACTGATGCCCTCCTAAATGACACAATGTTAGTTTATGATCAAACAACACAAAACACACAAGACGTTAGAGTTAGTCAATCAAAAACTAAAACATATGAAGGCATTCCAAGAGACACTAAAAACATGCTAATGAATCTAACTAAAGAAGTAAAGACAATGAGACATCTCCAACTATCTCTTAGCATGAGATTAGCTCCTTCTCCCTTGTTCCTCTCCTCTCCAAGTTCCAAAATAGTGTAGCTCTCAGCATCTTTTTGCACTATGGATGCTTATGGAGGATTGAGATTGTAGTATAGCTCCAAATATGAAATGAAAAGCTAATACTAATGCTAAAATGATGTATTTTAACTAAAAAGACAAGATGTTAGATTGCTTATGCTAAAATGCTCTCTAAAATATCTATAGCTTAGATGCATATAAGTTTTCAGGATCTGGAGTATGAAGGAATGGACTCTATTTATAGGAAAAATGGAGCAATGGATGGTTGAGATTGAGTAATCTCAACAAGGGTCAGGATTGAATGATTTCAAATCCATGTGAGGGCTTTCAACCCAATCCCAAGATGACAAGTGTCAATGTGAGATAGGTTGAGAGGAGAGGGAATAAGCATTAAAGGCCTGACATGACTTTGGGATTTTGAGTCAAGGTTGGTTGAATGAATAAACTCTTTATTCAAAGAATAAAGCTTTTATCCAATAGATAAACTCTTGTGCAAATGTGAAATGGATGAATATGGTCAAAACAATAAATGTTTGGGGAGACAAGATTGAAATAACCATAAATGGTTATGTAAGAGACATAAATGGTCATGTAAGAGCCATTAGTGGTCTTGGAAGACTTTGGGGGTTAATTTGTTGAACACACAAAGCATTAAATGCTTTTCAAAGACTTTGGAGTCTTTGAGAAGTGACTCCATTTTGCTTAGGAATGTGACAATAATTAGGGGATAGATTAGGCTAATTAGGAAGGGGTTAGAAGAATCTAGAAGGGGATTAGGTTTGCAAGTGGATTTGGTGGGTGAGGGAAAATAGGATTTTATTTAAAATAAAAATTCATTTATTTCAAAATATGTGCAAGTTGCATTTGTAGGAAAATGCAAGTGGGGTGGGGATAATGATTTAAATAAATGTTTTATTTAATTTATTTAAAAGAGGAAAAGGGGGATTTAATTAAATAAATTGATTTTATTTATTTAATTGATTTGTATTTGGTTTAATGAATTAATTAAAATAAATTGAATAATTTATTTAATTAATAGAAGAATGTTTGGGGATAAATTAATTAAATATTAATTTAATTAACTGATGGCTAGTGGATTTTTAATCAAATAAATACGAAATATTCATTTAATTAAAATGGACAAATTTATGTGACTACATTTGCCCCTCTTTGAGACGGTGCGGTTTATCGCGTCGTTTCAAAGAAAGAAAAATAGGTGTGAAGAAATGCCCCATAAAATGTAAATTTAATGGGTGGTATGCCCCCTCGAGAGATAGGCCGAAAAATTTTGAAAAATCGGGCGATCTCTCGAAAAAGAATGAAAATTGGCAGGGTGGTAGAAGAGAAGAAGTTAGGTATACTGGGGAAAAATAGAAGAAATTGGGGGAAACATGGAGAAATGGGGGGCTCAAGAAGTTCACGGGGACCACGGCGATGAGCGGGGCGAAGTTACGGTGACGACAGGGGGTATAAATGGGGTGAAAGGGGTGAAGATAGGATCATTTGTGACCGCGACTAGTTGAAAACGAGAGCTCTGATAGCGACATTTGGAGGAGCAAGGAGGAGCTACGATGCCGTTTCCGATCACCGAGCACCGATTTGAGCGAGTGCGACGGTTCCAGCGCCCAGCCGACTACGGACCAGTGGTACGCAAATTCGAAAACTCACTTTTCAGGCATTTTTAATATGTTTTTAGCTGAGTCAAAGTCAAGTCGGAGCAAAAGCGCTGGAACAATGGTTTTAGCGCTTTTGCTCCATGAATTAGCGCTATTGTACTGCAATAGCGCTATTGGAGGCTAGTTTGAGTGCTATTGAGGTGGTTGTAGCACTATTGTGTATATTTAGCGCTATTGTAGATAAAATAGCGCTTTTGCCTTAGTATAACGAGATGCCCCAGTTTTGGACAAAATAAATCTCTTGATGCCTAACGATTGATGGATAGCGAGGTGAAGTGGGAGTTGTTTTGAACCATAGCAGCCCGATGAGACTTAGGTCATTTGTTAGGATAAATGTCTGTTGAAGTCTAGGCGGCCATGATTGCTTACCTGTTGAGACCCGAAGATACTTGATCAAAGTATCTGATGATAGTCTAGGTTTAAACTTAAGAAAGTTTGATAACAAAACAACTGATGGTGGTTGGATGAATGTCTATGTGCAGGAGGATCTACGCATGTTGCAGTTACGCGAGCGCCACCCCGCGACACAGGGATTGCGAGATCGGTTGACACAGATAGAGATAGACTGTATTGCAGCTACTGGCCTCTATGAGGTGATGCATATGCCCGTGATTCGGATGAATCACGGCCTGATCACAGCATTGGCAGAGCGATGGCACAGTGAGACGTGCACGTTCCATCTAGCTCAGGGCGAGATGACGGTGACTTTAGAGGACGTGTAGCGTATCCTTCGGATTCCGATTCGGGGGCAGCTAGTGACATATGATAGATCCTGGGGGACGGTGTCCTGTCAGCGGATATTTGATGAGGATGTATACATTGATGATGGCTCGATCGCATGGGAGGATATAGCGGCACTATATGAGCCCCTTCCAGCAGTTTTGTCAGGGATCGTGGGAGGACTTCTGTGTCCAGACAGGCGGTCACATGGATTGGCGGTCGGGTGGGGACAGGTTATAGAGATGATGGTGACGGAGGGGACCCGATATGCCTGGGGGCCGTGCGTGTTAGCGCACATGTATCAGGAGTTACATGAGGTAGTGTACCGGGGGAGAGGTTCTCTAGCAGTGGGCATGACGCTGCTGCATGTGTGGGCATGGGAGCACTTACCAGTGACTCGACCAGTGAGTCTGAGATTCCGAGCCATGGACCAGCCATACATGTTTATGTATAGTGGCATGATGAGTCAGCCCCACTTGGGGAAGTTAGAGTGGTGGCGGCGGGCATTGGATGACCTAGATGCAGTGATCTGGCGGCCATACTTGGAGTGTGAGCCATGGGAGGATGATGCGGAGGCACTGCCGTATTGCTTCATGACCCGATTCCTCATTGGGAGGACCTCGTATCATGTAGAGAGACAGGTGCCGGGACGAGTGATGAGGCAGTTTGGACGGCAGCAGGGACTGCCGAGTGGATCAGGGGAGTATGCACGAGTGATCCGAGAGCGGTATGCATGGGGTCCAGTGCTACCATATGATCAGGCACTAGCAGAGTTTTGGACACTGTAGGCAAGGCCATGGGACTTACGACCGAGGGTCGTGGATGCAGATGTGACAGCAGAGTATACACAGTATCGGGCGGCACACCCGATCCTGCGGATATCAGACCCAGCTGAGCCGATCCCAGCATTTGAGGATGAGAGAGGACGAGGACGAGGACGGAGAGCAGGAGGTCGAGGAGGAGGAGATGGAGGAGGAGGAGATGGAGGAGGAGGTGGAGGAGGAGGAGGAGGAGGTGGTGGAGGAGGTGGAGGAGGTTTGGGGATGCCGAGGTAGCGGAGAGGGAGAGGTGGACTACCTCTGCAGATATCATAGGGACCTTTGATGCAGGGAGGAGTGTAGCTGAGTGGGAGGGGGATGGAGAGAGAGATCCCGATGGATACAGGTGCAGGGGAGGGTGGTGCAGGGGAGGGACCTAGTGGTGGGGGTGATACAGGTGCAGCAGCCATGGACATGGGGGAGGGAGCTATTGGGGATCTGCGGGAGCACATGATAGGTTATTTGCAGACCCGGGTAGAGAGATTAGAGGCGAAGGTAGCAGCTAGAGATGTGCAGCTATTTGCACGTGAGGCAGAGCTGACAGTGGTGCTGCGGGAGAGAGATACGGCAGTGGAGAGATTGGCGGAGCTGCAGGAGAGAGTCCGAGCAGGAGCACAGGGTCCATCAGGGGAGACTATGAGGCAGTTTGGGCGAGCGCAGGCTGAGATAGAGTATTGGCGAGGTTTATATGAGCAGGTTGTGCCATTCAGTCAGCGAGCTCTCAGTTATACCCAGATGCGGTAGTCGAGATCCGAGCGATCACAGCGGATGCAGAGCAGTGGGGGAGTGATGGGTCCTTTGAGGTGGGATAGATCAGGAGATGCAGGAGGGAGTGGGGGTTCGATGAGGCCTCCACGGAGAGATGGATCAGGTGGTGCCGGTACCAGTGGTGGAGTAGGTAGGGGTGGGGCAGGTACAACATCTGGCCAGAGCGGCATTTGAGAGAGCATTTTTGCATACATGTATTGTATCATTGTCTATTTTTGGACTGTATCTTGGATGGCTCTTGGCAGCCGATTTTGTAGACTTCATTGTACTCTGATATATGAGATGATATATATGAGGAGATCCCATATTTTTGATGATTATGCATGTGATTATGTATGGTCGTTTATGCATGATGATGATTTATTGCTTAGATGTATATGTATACATGTATGCATTTGATGAGATGTTTCTTTTATGCATGTTTTTATGATGTTGGATACTGACATATGAATGCAGGTTTATATATATATGATGTATTTGATTTGTGATGTAATGCTTTATGTATGGAATGCCATGATGATATATACTTATGCTTGATGCATGAACAGGATTTGATGTTTCCTATTGCAATGTAATGATGAGATGATTTTAATGCAATGTTTGGAATGAATGATATTATGTATGAATATGCATCTAGATGTGTTTAGATGAATGTAATATGGATAAACAAAATGTAAAGTACAAATGTTTATATGATGATGCCTAAATGAATGCAGATGGATAAACAAATGTAAAGTACAAGTGTTTATATGATGATGCCTAAATGAATGCAGATGAATAAACAAATGTAAAGTACAAGTGTTTATATGATAATGTGTTTTAAATGAATGCATACGTAAAATGGATATATGAAATGGTATGAACCAATGTTTTGTAAACAAATGGTCTTATGAATCTAAAATGCGTTTAAAATATGTTTGTAAGTACAAATGATAATGGGATGATACTATAACTAATGAGTATAATAACTGCACCTTAATGTAATGATAATGAATGCAATGTGAATGAATCTTACAATGAGTATAAGAAGATACTTAGTAATGAATGAATGCATCTTTTAACTATAAAGAAATGTATGCAAATGATAAATGATGAAAAGATTAATAACATTGATAATGGATAATTTACACTGGATGAAATGCTTAGTAAATGATTTAAAACAAACAAAGACAAGTTAATCTCATGAATGAATCTAATTATTTATGATTGATGCAATGATGAAAATGATTTTGTTTAATGAAAACTAATGTCAATAATGAACTATATGCAATGTTTAAGTTTAAACATGACATGAATGGTCGCAATGCAAGATGCACCTAAATGCAATGATGATATGACCATGAGGAATGCAAGGTTTTTAAGACTTTGCATGATGCATTAATGATGTATCAGATTACTCGGTCGTGATTTGTATCCAAGACAAGCTTTTAGTTATTTTTGCATGTAAATGCTACATATGAATGAATGGATGGGTGATATGCAACGGAATGCAATATATAAACAGATGAGGTGAAATGACGATCCATAGTGCTCTTTTTTTTTTTCATCATTGAGCTTTAAAATGTTGGAAGAGAATACAAGAATCTTGACACAATAATTCAAGATGACCTGAGTATTTCTTTCATGGATTTTAATATAGCAAGTTAATACAAACGACTTGATATAAGGGTCAAGTCGACCAGAGTATTGCTTGCGGAACAGACAAGGATTATCACCGTTCATGCATGACTTGGATCGTCCTCCTTGATCTTAGGCTGATCATATCCTGAGACAAGTTCATACCGTACTAAGAAAATAAAACCTTTATCCAATTTGGAGGAAGAGGAACCAAAGAATGAGCATTGTACCTACAACCAAACAGTATATACATAAAGAATAAAGAATATGGATCCTTGGTAATGGTTCATGCCCATATGGTCGAGATATACGCTGTAGTCAGCAAGCCGTAGTGATCTATGACTGCATTTTGCATAAGATCACATAGCTTGGTGAACTTCCCACGTAGACACCATTAGTACATGCCCCAGAACTTCATCGGAAATAATGCGCAAATGATACAAAACAATGCTGAAAGATCCCGATACTGATAAACAAACGATTGCACTCACAAATCAACCAAGTATTTGATAGCCTAACAGAATTTTCTTGTCAAAGAAAATGTCATCTTGTCTTTGTTTTGGATAAGGAAGGATGGATCCTTGTTTTTAAAGACAGTTTCTGATTTGTTGGATGTCGATTGTGTTGGGTTGATTGGTAAATGGTCAGTGTGTGAGTAGTTGCCAATGTTTATTTTGTATCTGATCGGATAAATATGTACAAGGTGTTGCCATGTTTTTGTGTGATTTTTGATGTTTTCTGATGTTTTTGGATTTTGTGAGACATTTTTGAATGTTTTTGGATTTTTGATGTTTGCCTGAATGAAGAGCGTAATGATATATAAGACGATGTAGAATCCACTTCCATCACTAGGGTAAGGGTACTGCCCCCAGTTTGTAGACCTGGCTATGAAAAGGTGGGATGCTAGATGCATGGAGTACTATCTTAATTGCAGATCAAATAACAAGCCATGGTTGGGATGGATGGATGTATGTGTGCATGAATGTGATCGCAACGAGCCTGAAAGATACTGGAGCCATTGTCTTTACGAGTGGCGCCTGTTTGCCAGGTTTTCACCATCGCACTTACCCAAGGTGCCATCGGAGTGGTTGTTCATCGTTTGGATGCATGATTTTTCTTTACTTTTTTTTTTTGAATGTTTTTGTATTTTCTTCAGGACATTTTCTGAATGTTTTTGGTATTTTTCTGATATGTAGGGGAGCCTGATGCTCTATACAGCTTAGGTATAAAACCGTTTGAGGTGCATGCTGTTGATTGGATCTGCAAGCGGTTCTCCTTCTGATGTAGCCAACTGATATGCCCTAGACCCGAATACAACAGTGACAACATATGGGCCGAGCCAATTTGATTCAAACTTGCCTTGATGTTCTCTATTTGGTTGGTTGTGAGGATTTTCGCGAAGAACAAGATCACCTACCTCAAATGTACGAGATCTAACTCGGTGATTGTAACTTCTACTCATGCACTGCTGATAGGCTTTGAGGTGATTGTATGCAGCTTGTCGCTTCTCATCAAGTAACTCTAAGTCCTGAAGACGGGATACTCTGTATACTTCATCATCAATGAGATTATGCAAGGAAACCCGTAAGGATGGTATCTCGACCTCAATAGGCAAGATAGCTTCTGCACCATAGACCAATGAATAAGGAGTTGCACCTGTAGGGGTTCGAATGCTAGTTCGATATGCCCATAGCACTGGATTCAATTGAACATGCCAATCACGACCGACATCATTGACTGTCTTCTTTAGGATCCTTAATATGTTTTTATTGGATGCTTCGGCCTGACCATTGCCTTGTGGGTAATAGGGAGTGGAAAAGCGGTGTTGGATATGAAATTTCTCACAAAGTTCACGAACATCCTGATTTTTAAAAGGAAGACCGTTATCTGTGACGATGGACATGGGTACACCATACCGGCAGATGATGTAATTGAGGATGAATGAGGCGATCTGCTTGCCGGTGACTTGGGTAAGTGGAACAACTTCGATCCACTTTGTGAAATATTCGGTAGCGGTAATAATGAATTTATGGCCATTGGATGAAGATGGATGAATCTTACCCACAAGGTCGAGGCCCCATTGACAAAAAGGCCATGGTGTTGTGATTGGTTGTAGTTCCTGTGCTGGTGCATGTATCAGGTCACCGTGAACTTGACATTTCTTGCATTTTCTGACAAAGTAGTAGGAATCCTTTTCCATAAATGGCCAATAGTATCCAGCTCGCATGATCTTCTTGGCTAGTGATGGACCACTTGAGTGAGTCCCGCAAATTCCTTCATGTACCTCTTCCAAAGCCTTTGTTATCTCATCTTGTTCCAGACACCGAAGGAGAGTACCATCAAGACTACGTCGGTATAGGGTTTCGGCAATAATGGTATATCGAGCAGTTTGGCGAATGAAGGTTTTTCGTTGGTTATTTGATTGGTTGGGAGGAAGGGTGTGATCGCAGAGATAGGTGTAGAACTCACCGTACCATGGGGATTCGGAACCAACAAGGCGACATATCATTTCGGATTCGGGGATATCATAAGCGGGGATCCAAAGCTGTTCTACCAAGAACTCGTAGCCTGTTGAATTCTGTGGAAGATCTAGTAGAGATTCGATGGTAGCCATGGCGTCAGCAGCTCGATTCTGATCTCTTGGTATCTGCTCAAAAGTGATAGTAGTAAATGATGTCTTTAGATTGTCCACCATTTGCTTATATGGCATGAGTTTATCATCTTTGGTCTGATATTCATCTGTTGCTTGTCGAATGACCAGTTGTGAGTCGCCATATACTTGTAGTTCTTGTAATTTCCATTGTATGGCTAATCTGAGTCCTGTGATCAAAGCCTCATACTCTGCTATGTTGTTTGTGCATGGAAATGTGAGCCTGTAAGACTTCGGGATGCTATCACCTTGAGGTGTGATAAACAGAATGCCTGCCCCCGAGCCATGCCTAGTGTATGAACCATCAAAATATAGTTTCCATGGCTGTGCTTCTGTGATCATGAATATCTCTTCATTTGGAAAATTGGAAATGAGAGGATGATCGCCTATGAGTGGTGCATTGGCCAACTGATCTGCAATAACTTGCCCTTTGATAGCCTTACGGTCCACATACTCAATGTCAAATTCACTTAGAATCATCACCCATTTGGCCAAGCGACCTGTCAATGCTGCTTTGCTGAGTAAGTACTTGAGTGGATCAATCTTTGCGATGAGTTGTACCTTGTGTGTTAATAGATAGTGCCGCAATTTAGTGGCTGCCAAGATTACTGCTAGGCAAGCTCGCTCAATAGGTGTGTAATTGAGTTCATAGCCAACCAGTGTGCGAGAGATGTAGTATATAGCACATTCTTTGCCTTCTGCATTATGTTGTGCCAGTAGTACACCTAATGCTGTACTTGTCGCTGAGATATAAAGTAAGAACGATCTACTTGGATCTGGTGGCATCAGCAATGGTGGATTCATGAGATAGTCTTTAAGTGTCTGAAATGCTTGCTGGCATCTGTCATCCCACTGAAAGCGGATGTTCTTGTGTAGCAGGTGTGTGAATGGGTGACACTTATCAACCAATTGTGCAATGAATCTTCGGATGGATTGAAGCCGTCCTTGTAGTGTCCTTAGCTGACTGATATTCTTTGGAGGTGGCATGTCCATGATTGCTTTTACCTTTGCTGGGTCGACCTCAATACCTTTGCTTGAGACAATGTATCCTAGAAGCTTCCCGAAGGTTACTCCAAAGACACATTTCTTTGGGTTGAGTCGAACATGGTATTGTTCCAGTCTATCAAAGATTTTATCTAAGATGTGGAGATGCCCTTCTCTAGTGAGTGATTTTGCTAGTAAGTCATCAACATAAGCTTCCATCATGGTATGCATCATGTCATGGAAGATGGTGGTCATTGCTCTTTGATAGGTCGCTCCTGCATTCTTTAGACCAAAAGGCATTACATTCCAGCAGTATGTGCCCCATGGACATGTGAAGGCTGTCTTATGTTGGTCCTCTGGTGCGATCTTTATTTGATTGTATCCTGAAAAGCCATCCATGAGTGAAAGCATGGCATGTCCTGCTGTTAGATCCACTATGATGTCAATATTTGGTAGGGGAAAGTCATCCTTAGGACATGCCTTATTCAGATCTCTGAAGTCTGTACAAATGTGGATGGCCCCTTTTGGTTTGCCGACGGGCACAATATTGGAGATCCATTCTGCATAATCAATTGGCCTAATGAAACGAACATCTAGGAGTTTCTTGAGTTCTGTTTTGACTAGCACTGCAATCTGAGGATGCATCTTACGAAGCTTCTGCTTGACAGGTTTGGCTCCTTCTGCTACGGTGAGGTGATGCATGACTAAATCAGGATCAAGCCCAGGCATGTCTGCATATGACCATGCGAAGTTGATCTGACACTTCTGGAAGAACTCGATAAACTTAGGCTGTTCCTCTGGAGTGAGAAGAGATGCCAGATGTATGATATGAGGATTTTCAGGAGTCCCCACATTGTATTCATTGGTTTCCTCGATAAGAATCGTGGATCGTTCCTGTTGTGTACTAGCAGGGAGAATGTCAAACCCTTCATCCTCAGGCACCTCAGAGAGGTTTTCACCATTGGATACGCTCTTTCTTTTTACTTTTGTCGGATCAAACAGCGCCACAGTGTGGTTTTCACTGGAAGATCCATGTTTTATTGTTATGTTTTTGCAGCTGAAAGGTTTGGCATCCGCCCTGAAGTATGCTGCGCTATTAAGTTCAATGGCGAATCCAGCTTTGTGATCCCCGCTTGGTAGATTATCCCGTAATTCCAAAAAGTCAATGATAGCCTCATCGTTTTGGAAGAGATCAAGACATGGGGGATTTGGTTGGTTCCATTCGATGAGTTCAGGGTGGACAATGGGCATTACTTCATCGACTAGATTAAGTTTGTTAGAGGTATCAGTGAGGGTCAAGACAGTGTGGTGAAGGTCGTTGATGGTACTTTCCCTGTCAGAATCAGGCGTAGGATGAGACGTAGGGTCTGTGGAAGATGTTTCCAGCTCAGGAACCCAAGTGGTCTTTATCTGTGCTTCTCCGTAAATAGGGATGTCTTTGCATGGTGGAGGTGGTGATGTGTCTTCCTCATCTGAAGTATTAAGCTGTACAGAATCAAATTCCCACTCATGTGAGTCGGTCTCTGAATCACTCTCCAGCATCCGATTGCTATACCATACTGGGATGTCTTTGGAGTTAAATACGACAGGTGTGATTGGTTTATGTATCTTTGTAGTGATCGGTGCTGCAGGAATCGTGATGGGGTTTAAAAGATCTGTCACTGGAAGTATCGACAGTGTTGATTTAGTGACTTCTGTTGGAATGGCTGGTGCCATAGATGCTGCTGCGGGTTCCAATATAGTTGCTGCTACAAATGGTGTTGCTGATAGGATTACTGGTTCATTTGGTGGGATGAATGATATTGATGATGGTTGCGGTGGGGTTGTGAGCCTCGATGGGGCAGTGGGGATAATGTTTGATGGTGCTTTGATTATGAAAGGTGTCCTCTTTGCAGTAGGTGGGCAAAATGGTTTGCTGGGTTTTCCTTTGAATCTGAGTTTAGGAAGGACTTCTTTTTCAAAGCCTAGGCCTGTATTACCTTTGGGCTTGAATTCTGGTAGCAGAGGTTCATGTCGTCCTTGTTTGCAGTATCCCAAAGCACTCTGACCATCATATCCCATTCTTTGCATAATGAGGAGGCCTTTGCCATACTGTTCTGTAGGAAGTGTAACTCGCGGTTTATCAGTGGTGATGGGATCTTTATAGATCCATTCCGCTAGGTCCTCATCTTGTGTCTCTTCCTCTTGACTCTTTCCAAGGATGAAAGGCGTCAAGGCACATGCAGGCATGATTAGTGGTTGCTGGAGTAACTGCTGTGGTTTACCATGTGTTCTAGGAGAAGTGGGCATTTGTCCCACACAAAAGAGCTGACTCAAGTTGTATTCTCCAGGACCTTCCTCTGCGACTTTCATCTTAAGCTTTTCTTGCTTGGGTATAGGGGTGTTTGAACTGGCAAGAGAGGCGGGATTTACATATGATGTGGAGGAAATGGCTTCCCTATTATTAGGAACAGTAATCTCTGGTTGATGGCTGATATTATGGCAAAATGCAAAGGGATTTGCATCGCCCAGGATTGTGATCTCTGCACCATTATGTGGGAACTTGATACATTGATGGTAGGTAGATGGAACGGCTTGCATGGCATGTATCCAAGGTCTCCCTAATAATAGATTATATGGCAGAGGAAGGTCCAGAACCTGACAAATGATATGCTTTACCACAGGGCCTACTCGGATTGGTAGTACCACAACTCCTTTGGATGAACGCTCTGCATCATCATAGGCCTTGATGGTGATCTTCTTGCGAGGATCCACTGATTCTATTGCATATCCCAATGCTGTGACCAACTGTAGTGTACAGATGTTTAGGCCTGCTCCATTATCTATCAAGACTCGCTTGATCCTGTGTTGGTTGACAAAGCCTTCAATGTGGAGTGAGGCGTTATGAGGTTGTTGGAACGAAGAGTTGTCACTTTCGGAAAAAGTGAGACAAGGTGATGACTTTAGATTTCCAACCATGGCTTGAAATTGGTCCGTGTTCAGGTTTGCAGGGACTGACGCCTCTTGGAGTGCTTGATCCAAGATTGTTTTATGAGATGGTGATAGGCGTAATAGCTCTAAAATGGATATAAGCGCAGGCGTTTTGTCTAATTGTTCCACAAGATTGTACTGCTTTGGGATGGAGGTGGTGCCTTGTGGAGCTGCCTTGATGGTGACCTTGCCACGATGTGTAACAACATTGTAATTTGAGGTGGGATTTTTGAAGGTTATGGTTGCAATTTGTTCACTGGCATCATACAGGTGATTTACAGTATAATTATACGCAGCCTGCGTATAATCAGTGGTATCAGTGCCTCGCCTAGAAGTGGAAGGACCCCTTTGATCTTGTGATGGAAGTGGATTCTTGAACATCTGATGATCATTATTGGTTGTTTTTGGGTCATGCCCTTCAATTTCAATTTCTCCTCGATCAATAAGATCCTAAATGAGATCTTTCAATCGGTGACAATTACTTGTCTTGTGTCCTCTTCCTTGATGGAACTCACAATGTTCAGTATCTCTCCACCATGCCGGTTTGACTTGAGGCTCATAATTTGATAACTTAGGTAAAGTGATCAAATTCTGAGAAATGAGTTGTCGCATCACTGTTTCAATGGGTTCCCCTAAGGGAGTGTATGTGCATTTTTGTTTTTGTGGACGAGGTCTTGGTTCATCATGAGATGTGATGTGACCTTGATTAAGAGGAACATTTGTGTTATTTTGAGGTGGAGGATTTTGTCCTGCAAACCGAACCACAGGTTGTGCATTTTGGATAGTCCGAGCATCCACAACTCCATCGTTGATGATATTCTTATTCTTGTTCCAGATGTTCGGTTTATCGCTATTGAAGCGCGAGCGAGGACCATCTTTTGGTTCATTAAAGATTTTGATGAGTCCTTTTTTGATGAGTGCCCTTTCACATTTTATACCTTTGGTGATCATATCGTTAAAAGAATCTATATCTTTGACATCCAGGTGAAATTCCATTTCTTCGTTTAAGTTGGAAATGAAAATTTCCACTAGTTCTCGTTCAGGTAACTGAAGAGAACGTCTGCTAGACATTTGGCGCCATCATTGCAGGAATACTAAGAATAATTCACCTGGTTTTTGTTTGGTGTTGCATAGATCAGCCATGGTGATGTCGCGTTCAATATTATAAGAGTAATGAGATAGGAACTTCTGGATGAGTTCCTCAAATGTTCTTATGCCACTTGGTAGTCGGGAAAACCATGATGTGGTTGTTCCTCCCAAGCTTTGGGGAAAAAGGCGCATTAAGTATGTGTCTTCATATGCGACTTCGAGACAAGCGGAATGAAATTCTCGGACATGATCGCGGGGATCTCCCTTTCCTCTATATTTTTCGAATTTTGGTGTTTCGAACCCGTGTGGAAAGGGTGGCATATAAAGATTCCTATCAAAAGGATAGGGACAGATGTCATTAAGTGAGAATTGGTTAATCTTGACACCACTATGAAGTTGTTGGGCGAGATTCTCGACTTGTTGCCGCAACATCTCCATTTCATTTGGAGGAGGAGGTGGTGGGTTACCTCGAGGGATATTATATCTGATGTGATTTCTACCTCTTTCCTCCTCATGGCGACTTTGTCTTTCTAATGCTTGTCTTAATTGGGCAAGATCAAAGTCAGAGGGGAGTTTGGCTCCTTCTTGAGCGAGTCTTAAAAAGTGAGCATCCGCATTGCTCCTTAATATTTCATCAAATAATCTGTTAAAATGAGGGTTATGCTGAACCCTTTCGATTGTTGAAGGAGTGGGAGTACTTGGGTTTTCATCATTCACATTTCCTCCAAGTGCTTCTTGAAATTCATTGAGGTTGTCCTCTTCTTCCTCAATTTCTATTTCTCACTGCCTTGATCGTGATCGGGTTTGAGCCATTTTGTTTGCAAGTTTGTTTTGAAGTTGATTGAAGATGATGATGAGTTGGTGATGAAATGAAAGATTGATGATTGGTGATTTGTGTTGTATGGGGATCTCTAGCACTTTAAGGTAAATGTAACCGAAATTCCTTCTTTGAATTGCTTGTTTGTTTTGATAAGATTTGATGTGATAAGGTGTAGAGAAATCTGAGATGTGTTACAAATTTTGACTACCTAGCAATGAGAGGATTCACTCATGAACTAGTTTTAACCTGCGTAGATGTGTCTCTTAGGATGAGCTTATCCTAGATGTAGAAACAATCTAAAAAGTGATGTGATGTGTTTGATTTCAAGCAATATCTAAAAAGGAATCTTGGGACAAGAACCTCTTAATGTTTTGAGAGTTTTGGGATGGATTGATGATGAAGTGATGATGTATGAGTGAGATGATGGATGAAAATGTTTTCAACTTCAATAAAAACTTTGTGTTATAAATGGGACAAACTCTATCTCTTCCCTTTCAGGCATTGGTGGTATTTCTCGAGGTGTGTTGTGGGTGATACAGATGTTTGGGAAGAAGTTGGGATTAATCTTTCCTCCTTGATTTTTGTGATAACTCAGAGCTCTATATTGCATGAAAGCTCTGCGGTTTAATGATTCAGAATCAAATTCATTTGTTTTACCTTGAAGGTATAGACGCATGCAATGTAGAAAGACTCTATGTGAGACAAAGATTTGTCTATTGAGATAGAAGAATTTCCTCCTTTTGATCAAAGCCTTTGAGCTTAGTGGTCTCCTTTTCAAGGTGATATTCTGATGACACTTCTTCTTTCGCAAGATGTGAAGAATGGTCATAAAATTTGACTCTTTGTTGTTTGCACTTTGTTTTTGGTATTTTTGGTTGTGTTGACAGATGTTGGATGAATACTTTGTTTTTGGGATTGATTTTTTGATTTTTCTTTGACAAGAAAACAAAGCAAGCACACAAACACAAAATTGTAGCCTCAAAGGCACAAATGAGTATGGGTCTAGATCAACCCAATTCTTGGACTTGTTTTTGACCCTTCCTTTAGATGTATTTTAAGGTGTATTTCCAAAGCCTGAAGTTGGCTCAATTCGCACTAGGTCTGTAAAACGAACACACTTCAAACACTCTTTATCCCTAAGGTCAAATGGCCAGTTGTGATAAATTTAGCCCACATCTTGATATTTCTTTGACTTTGGTACTACATACCTTATGAATCCCGCCGTGGCAGGTAAGGATGTGATATACTAAGTCTTGCACGAGCATAACAAATAGATGATCCCTATGATGGGGGAGTCACCACTTTTATCAAGCCACAAGTGACCTTTCAAAAAGCTATGTTTCTACTCAAGGAAATATGTATGGTGAGTATCTTGGGAGCAAAACCATCTATGCTCTTGCACTAAATTATACCTCAAATATCCTCAATCAATAGAACAGGTGGGCTACTACTTAAAGGTGTTTAGTCATGTTCGATGGCTTTGGACATAAGTTCATTCTGCAGTGACTCACTTAAGAGCCTTGTAACTGGTGGTGGGGCCCATTTGTCCTTTCGGCCAGTTACACTGTAGGAACAACTATACCCAAGGCTACAGCTTTCGCTCTCACCTGATTTCTATAGCGGCTCGAAGGATTTACCGCTCGAGGTCGTTCCCAAGAGTATCGATCCCTTGGCAGGCCTTTCTTAAAAAATAAAATTTTGAGTGTTACTAACACTTTTCTCTTGCACCTAGGACCACGAGAGCCAAGGGAGAGGATAGTGTGTGTTAGAAGTAGGTCCACTTGACTGACTTTTGTGCACAAGCGTGCCAAACACGAAATTCACTTGTTCTTTTTAATCCATCATGGCAATATGATCTAACTATTTGGAGATGTTGCTCCAACAGTCATGGTGTTCTTTTTAACTTCAAAGGCAATGTGTTTTGTAATCTAGAATTGGGAAATCCTGGTCAACTTAATGAAAAACACGTTTTGCTTTGAAGGAAAATTTGTTTGCCAAAAAATAAAACAAAAACAAGTGGTTTGTTCTTTTTTGGCCCAAAAATTGAAGTGTGGCTTGTAAATTTTAGGTCCCAATTGATGCAATGAAATCAAATTTTGTGTTTGTTAATTTTAAGCACCAAAGAAAATGAGGCCTAACTAGAAAACAATGAAAAACTGTTTTTGTGTTTTTAAGTTCTTTTTAAGCACTTAAATGAAAATTTTTGTGATTTTTGTTGGGTTGTTAACCTGCACAAAGAAAAGAAACAAGTTAATAAAATCAATGCTCAAAGGGGGGGCTTCCACAAGCCTAAATTCTGATTTTTTGGTTACAAGTCAATTTGGGCGACACTCTGTCGCAATAGCGCTATTCTGTGTTTTTGCAGAAGCGCTGATTCATACAATAGCGCTAGTCTGCGTGAGCAGAAGCGCTAATTTAAACGGTAGCGCTGAAAGAAGAGAAAAATTCGAGAAGACAAAAGCGCTAGAAGTGTGTCAATAGCGCTGAAACTGTGACAATAGCGCTAGAATGTTTCCAATAGCGCTGAAACATTTTCAATAGCGCTATCTTAGGATCAATAGCGCTAAAAGAAATTGTTGCAACAACGCTAAAACACATTCAATAGCGCCGAAGCGCGACCTGTGTGGCAATTTCAACAAGCAAAATGTTAATTTCAAAAAAAAATGATCAGAAGGTTGCGTGTTTGATTCACGTCGGGTTCACCAAATGATGCCCTCCTAAATGACACAATGTTAGTTTATGATCAAACAACACAAAACACACAAGACGTTAGAGTTAGTCAATCAAAAACTAAAACATATGAAGGCATTCCAAGAGAGACACTAAAAACATGCTAATGAATCTAACTAAAGAAGTAAAGACAATGAGACATCTCCAACTATCTCTTAGCATGAGATTAGCTCCTTCTCCCTTGTTCCTCTCCTCTCCAAGTTCCAAAATAGTGTAGCTCTCAGCATCTTTTTGCACTATGGATGCTTATGGAGGATTGAGATTGTAGTATAGCTCCAAATATGAAATGAAAAGCTAATACTAATGCTAAAATGATGTATTTTAACTAAAAAGACAAGATGTTAGATTGCTTATGCTAAAATGCTCTCTAAAATATCTATAGCTTAGATGCATATAAGTTTTCAGGATCTGGAGTATGAAGGAATGGGCTCTATTTATAGGAAAAATGGAGCAATGGATGGTTGAGATTGAGTAATCTCAACAAGGGTCAGGATTGAATGATTTCAAATCCATGTGAGGGCTTTCAACCCAATCCCAAGATGACAAGTGTCAATGTGAGATAGGTTGAGAGGAGAGGGAATAAGCATTAAAGGCCTGACATGACTTTGGGATTTTGAGTCAAGGTTGGTTGAATGAATAAACTCTTTATTCAAAGAATAAAGCTTTTATCCAATAGATAAACTCTTGTGCAAATGTGAAATGGATGAATATGGTCAAAACAATAAATGTTTGGGGAGACAAGATTGAAATAACCATAAATGGTTATGTAAGAGACATAAATGGTCATGTAAGAGCCATTAGTGGTCTTGGAAGACTTTGGGGGTTAATTTGTTGAACACACAAAGCATTAAATGCTTTTCAAAGACTTTGGAGTCTTTGAGAAGTGACTCCATTTTGCTTAGGAATGTGACAATAATTAGGGGATAGATTAGGCTAATTAGGAAGGGGTTAGAAGAATCTAGAAGGGGATTAAGTTTGCAAGTGGATTTGGTGGGTGAGGGAAAATAGGATTTTATTTAAAATAAAAATTCATTTATTTCAAAATATGTGCAAGTTGCATTTGTAGGAAAATGCAAGTGGGGTGGGGATAATGATTTAAATAAATGTTTTATTTAATTTATTTAAAAGAGGAAAAGGCGGATTTAATTAAATAAATTGATTTTATTTATTTAATTGATTTGTATTTGGTTTAATGAATTAATTAAAATAAATTGAATAATTTATTTAATTAATAGAAGAATGTTTGGGGATAAATTAATTAAATATTAATTTAATTAACTGATGGCTAGTGGATTTTTAATCAAATAAATATGAAATATTCATTTAATTAAAATGGACAGATTTATGTGACTACACTTACTATAGGAAATTGATTCCATTCCATCTTTTGATGTCTTTACTCTACAAGATATTCCCCTCTATGTTTATCATTTGTATGTCCAACTTATTATCCGATGTATTCAATAGAAAAATCATTTCATTCCACGATTACTTGAGGTCAAGAGGTCAAATATCAACCTCAACAAATGCTTGATTTTCCCTAAATTACATCTTCCAAACTTTTCATGATGCTACTGACAAGCTCCTTGTGGATCACATTTGGATCGTCTTCTACATCTTGAAACATATGGATGTGCTCCAAGTAATGTGTTTGTTACCCAACTTGCAGAGTATTTGGAAATTTGTCCTATCTGAGATAGGGCTCAGTAATGCCCCAAGTTTCTCTTAATTGTTTACTTACATATGTGTGTTCATAATTTTTACAGAGTTAAATGTCTTAAGAAGAAATAATGAGGATTCACACTATGATAAGGTAGTTAGATTTAGAAGGATACACAAATATAGTTTCCTTTGTGTTTCAATCTGTGTACCATATTTCCTTATTGAATTTTTTTCGCCCCCCGTATAATGCTGAAGAAGGATGTGATTTGATGATTACCAAAGATACTGACGATGTATGTAATTTGGGTTGGTTTTGTTGGATTGTGAAGTCTGATTGTTCATTTCATATTCTCTTCTATGTATCTTTGTCTTTTCTTGAAGGCTATTGTATATATATGAGGGCAAAGCCTTATGTATGTAAGCTGCAATAATAATAAAGATCTCTATTTTGCTTTCTAGTGGATGTAGTCAAATTGGTGAACCACATTAAATACCGTATAATGTATCATTTGTATGTTCCCAATTTGTCTTTTGTTTTAACGGGCTTACACACACTGCTTAGGTGGGTGTGAGCCCATTCCTCCATTGTAACCTTCATTACCGTTTGTTTCCGTTGGCCATTAAAGTTTGAATTCGATGAACAATGTTCCCGCTTGTTTGATTGCATAGAACAAAGCGAAATGTAGAGGGCACTATTTTCTAACTGACCGCTGAGATATTTTCATAACATTTCATGCTTTATGTTGCAGACAAAAGACATGGGAATCCTCACAATGTGTCAATGCAACAACTTACCATCCCTAATCAGTTTTGTGTGCCAATGTATTCTCCACCTGTGCCAAAATGGGAGATTTCTATATAAACATGCTCTATGAATCTCCCAAGCGTGATAATGCTTGACAAGGAATTCACCTACGAAATGATCGATCTGAACACAATCAGGTTTTTTGGAGGAGCGTCTCTGGTTTTACAAGAGAGGAGAGCAATCCAATGGCGAGAACAATGCCTTTTATAAGCGCCCCTAGTTTCTCATAGAAATGAGTTTATAATGGAAGTTTATTCAAGAGATCAAGGATCCCTGTAATCGGATAAATTTGTATGTGGATATAGGTGTTGTGTGTTTTGTTATTTTTATTGTGCTGCCCATTTTGGGAGTTGTAATGGAAAGTGTTGTTTACAATGCCAGAGATCACAAAATGTCTTTACCATTCATTTGCTAAATTTTCATATGAATCATATGATCTTTTCCACTTCCCTTGTTTCGATATTATGTAGTGCAACTTCTTTGCTAATTTAACAAGTTTGAGAGTAGAGGTTTTGTAGGATGGGATGAAAGTGTTTTCTTAAATCTTTACCAATCATAGCATTGAGTAAAATTCAAACACATAAAGATTGGTATGATTGCAATCACCAATCTTAACAAGGGTATCTTAAACCAAAATTATTGACATTGAAACATAGTGAACAAATTAATATAGCTTGCAATAGTGTTATGTTCCAAAAGTCTCATTCAAGATACAATTATGTTTCACTTAATTTTTACATCTTCGTCAATATAATTTATTTTTGCAGTAGTCAAAATAAACTGAAGACTTTGTTAGATTTGTTTTAATTTTTAACATCTTTCAATTTGCTATTTATTTTTGTATATTTTTTTAATTATTTATGTTGGTTACTTTTATTTATGATTATGTGTATAATTAATCATAATAATATTATTTGGATTTCATGTAAAGAAATGACAATGATGACATAGATCTAATTATTTATATCAGCATTATAAGACAAACATAAAACATTACATTCAACATAATAGATATGAAAAATTATATGAAAAAATTGAGCATACTTATATGATAGAAATATTTTCAATAATTGTATTTCTAATCTACATTTTTTTTCAATATGCTTAATTAATACTTGCATATAAATAAACTCATTAGAAAACTAGATAGAGAGCTCAAAATACATCAACCTAAAAACAAATAATCTAGAAGAGAAACATAATATGCCTATAATCGTTAACTACAATGATGTACACAACCTTACCTTAACTATCACTAATACATAATTTATATAAGACAAACATAAAAAATCATATTCAATAAAATAGATATGAAAAAATATAAAAAAATTAAATAGAAATATATTCAATAATAGTGTCTAATCTACAATTATCTTTGATATGCTTAAGGGTGTGTGCACCAAGATGGTGTGCAAAAAAGTGGACACAACCCAAAAAAAACTTGAAAAAACAACAGACGCGTACGAGGTATTTCAAATTTTAAAAAACCCGTATGCGTTTAGGCTCATTTTGTCGAGCCTAAACAAAGCTAAATCACGTATGAGGTTCATAGTATACTAACTGCGTATGCGGTTTAGTGTTTAAAACCCCATACGCGGTTTAGAAACTAAAACCCCGTACTAAACCGCGTACGCGCTTCTCTGTCAATTAAAAAAATTTCATTGCGGTTGACAGGGTCATTTTAACCCACGACTGCAAGTGAAGATAAGGGTTCGCAAAATGGAAAAATGCGCATGGGCTCTAGAAAATCACACAAAAACACCATGAAAAGAGGTAAGAAACATATTTTATTTGTTTATTTTATGCATTTGATTAATTTTATTTGCAATTTAAATTCAAATTCATTGGTTTTGATTAGTTTTTTTAATTTTTTGTTACGAATATCAGATTATGAAAATCCTACCCCCCAGCAAGACACACCTGAAAACTTAGGGCAAAACCCATAGGAGAACCCACAACCAAACTGTCAAGATACACCTCCAACTCCTCCTGTAGACCGTTCACAAGCTACACAAGAGGATTTGATAAACCAGTTAGCACAAAACACAGCCAATATAACTAGACTGGTGAATAGACTGAAAACATCCGAGCATGAGCATCATGCATCCCTTCCCATAGCCCTAGAATCATTGGCTAGTAGTGCCAATGAAGTTTCCAATCAAATTAAAAAATAGGGAAGCTATAGGGATCAATGTCGTGCTTTTTATGTTGATGGGTTATCATTTAATGAAGTGAAAAAAAAAACATAAGTAAAGCACAAATATGTTCTCTTTTTGTTGATTCTAAAATGGGTGAGACCTTACCTCTTAATTCAAAGAGGTTTCCTATACATTAGTGTAGCCATTTGTCGCTGAAAAATGCTTTTTGGGATAGGTGGTGGATGGTCTTTAACCAACCACCTTGTAATAATTTTGAGGTTCCATTATATTTTTTGAGGAAAATATATTATGAGTTTATCCTCAATGAGCGACTGAACTATTTTGATATGAGAGAGTTCCAAGGTAGAGGTGGCAGCTCTACCCAAGATAGACTTGGAGCCCGAAGGGTACTAGACCTGCAGAGTCGCATCCCCCTAGGACCCAAACCCGTGGTGCATGTGACGATCCCAGTAGCCCTGAAAGAGTCGATGGAGATAAAGACTCTTCAGGCGGCCACAACATTGACCAACATCATTATTCAACATGGGACACAATTATCACACCCTCTTGGCCCAAACGATGGTCCAGTAGTTGAGCCACCTGGCCTTGGTCAGCCCATTCAGCATGTGTGTCCCAGTTGTTCAGGTATATGCTTTGGGATGGATGTCGATTCTAGTGCAGATGGTTCCATGTCCCATCTGTGTACGATTTGCAGGAGTAGATGTCACACTAGCACTGCAGAGGATGTGGCATTGACCGATGATTTGATGGATATGGTGTTTGGTGGTCAAACACAAACACAAGTGTGTTGATTTGAATTGATAACATTTTATTTATCAATCACTTAAAATTTGTAATTGTAAATGAATTTTCATTTATAGATCGATTTACATTGATACAAACAATATGCATTTCAAGATGCAACAATGGGTGTTAATACACCATCTGATATTCCTCTCGCAATTGTTGTAGTTGCAACTTCGATGCCTGAGGTATAAATTTTGTAACATGCTAAAATAGAATAGTAATTTGAAGTCAATTTTTTTTTATAAGATATAATAACTCTCTTTAATGTATATTTATTTTGTGTTTTGTAGGCATTGTGAGGAGACCAAATATCCCAGATTGATAATGTCATGCTCTTGGCGATCGATTTTGGCCTAGAAAGCTATGCGGTATCATATTTTGCACACCTTATTTTATGTATTCTTTCGATTGAATATACAAGTCATTTAATTTTAGATTTGTTAAATTGTTTTTAATATTATCTATTAATATCTCTTGTATTAATTTTGTTTGTTTTAGGGTATCCCACGTGTGTCTAGGACTCCTCCTGGGCAAAAGAAATCATCAAGGATGCCTAAACGTCAAAAGGTAATTGAACATATTTTTAAATGACACAATTGTTTATAAATGTTGAAATTGTCTTAATTGGAACTTGTAGATTGATTATTGTTTTTTATCTATTTTATATACAATGACAATTGGGGTTTGTAGAATTGTAGAATGCACCCGATATGCCAGAGGATCAAGAGAGGGAAGAGGTATGGATCTCTACTTTATTTTCTTTATTTGATGATTATATGCACGTGTACATGTGAAGTTTAGATAAATTATAATCTTATCATTTTTCATACAGGAAATACCCATAGATTCTTCATCAATGGTGAGCTCTCCTAAGTCTACTGGAGAAGCATCTCAGCCTCCAATACACTTTTGTTTTATATATTGTATATTTTTAGTGTTTTTGATCTATATATATTATTACCTTGTATTAATTGTATTTAACCTACAATACTTGTCATATATTAATTATATTTAATCTTAATCATTTTTCATATAGGAAATAGCCACAACTGCTCCATCGATGGCGAGCCCTCCTAAGTCTACTGGAGAAGCATCTCAGACTCTAGTACACTTTTGTTCTATATATTGTAGATTTTTAGTGTTTTTGATCTATATATGTTAGTACCTTGTATTAATTGTATTTAATCTACAATAGGCCCCTTTGCGGTTCGACCATAACTTGGATCCTTTGAAGTTCCATTTTAAGAAAACTCCTAAGTTTGACAAGGAAAAGAGAAAGAAGACAATAGATCCCAGATCAACAGATGAGGTAATATACAATTCAATTGTAAAGAAATTATAGTTAAATGCATAGTTATGTTGATAATTGTGAACTATTTTCTACAAAAGGATTCTAACTTGGCTTTTGAATTGTGGTTGTGCAACCATCTACAGAGTCACGTACTACATCAAAGAGGCTCTATTTTGATGATCCTCCACAAGTATAGGATCATATAGTGTTAGTTGTGGTCATTGAATGACCAATACATCTAGCTATATTCTACATTTTTATTGTATATCGATTTGGACATGGCATATGCCATATTTTTGTAAAACTTGTATTGACTTGGCATATATGCCCTTTTTGTATACATACACAATCATTGTGCATTTTGATATATATAAATATTGATATTCGATCCAATAAATGTGTATTTTGTTCATTATTGTGCATTTTTTTGATATTGATTGGCATATTCGATACATACATAATTTGTTCATTGTGTTCATCATTGTGCATTTTGATATATATAAATGATTTATAATTGATACGGTTAATTTTTGCTCAAACAATTTGGTGTATTTGGTGGCTGGCCTTTTATAAAGTTAAATGAATATTTGCCTATGTAATCAACAATATGAATATAAACAACAAAAATCTATGATATAAAGCATTGCAATTGTGGAATATGATTTGATAAGATTTCTAAAATATTGAATTAACCCTACAAAACTCCTTGCCTCAATCAAAATGAAATTCAATGGTAATGGTCACATTTGATCCATGGAAATGAACACTGGATGCTTTTGATTCCTTTCCTTTATATTTGTCAATGTAAGTGGTGCGAGAGCACCCTCATGCTCGCAATGGCCAAATTTAGGTTTTTGTCTTGTTTTCCATTGTTTCATCTAAATAAGGAGATTTGGGACCATTAATGATCGTTTGGATTGGATCCATTTGTAAAAGTTTGGGGTCATTTGGATAAAAGATTTTAAAGTTTCTCAATTATTATCAAATTTGTCAAATTTTGGAGCCATTTTTGAAATTTTGGGGTCATTTGGATAAAAGATGTAAAAGTTGCTAAGTTGTTGTCAAAGTTGCTTCGTTGTTGTCAAAGTTGTCAAAGTTGTCAAAGTTGCAAGATAGGCTAGATTTGATTCCATTTGTCGTGGGCAAAAACTAACATCATGAGCACATCCAGGTGGGCAGGTTTATGCTAGGCATGCTCATGTTATTCCTCCCAACGAGCCAGAACATCAAGAGCCATACCCTACCGATGCGATCTCTCAAGTGTCATGAGTCCAAAAAATTGTCAAACTTTGATGGACTATTTCTCGTAATCCAGAATGCATATGATTTATCTATTGAACTTATAGGGTCATGTGAGGCTCTTCTACAATGACCTATCTCAGTTTTTGATGACTCGGCCATTTTCAAATGGTAGCGTTTTTTCACTTGGTGCAAAAACTGTCAGTTGCAAGATAGGCTAGAGACAATTCTGTTCATCATGGGCACAAACCAACATCATGAGCGCATCCAGGTGGGCATTTTTATGCTAGGCATACTCCTGTTGTACCTCTCAACACGTCGGAACGTCAAGAGCCATATCGTACTGGTGCGATCTCTCAAGTGCCCTGAATCCAAAAAATTGTCAAACTTTGATGGACTATTTCTCGCAATCTAGGATGCATATTATTTATCTATTTGAACCTAGAAGGTCACATGAGACTCATCTACAATGACCTATCTCAGTTTTTGACAACTTGGAGCCATTTTCAAATGGTAGCATTTTTTTACTTGGTGCAAAAACCATCAGTTGCATGCAATGTAAAGTTGCAAGATAGACTAGATTTGATTTCGTTCGTCACGGGAAAAAACCAGCATCACAAGTGCATTTGGGTGGGTAGGTTTACACTAGGTATGCTCTTGTTGTGCCTCCCAATGAGCCGGAACACCGAGAGCCATACCCTACCAGTGCGATCTCTCAAGTGCCATGAGTCCAAAAAATTGTCAAACTTTGACGGACTATTTCTCGCAATCCAGGATGAATATGATTTATATGTTTGAACCTATAGGGTCACATGAGGCTCATCTATAATGACCTATCTCATTTTTTGACAGCTCAGAGCCATTTCAAATGGTAGTGTTTTTTTAGTTGGTGCAAAAATCGTCAGTTGAATGCAATGCAAAGTTGCAAGATAAGATAGATTTGATTATGTTTGTCATGGGCACAAACCAGCATCATGAGTACATATGGGTGGGAAGTTTTATGCTAATCATGCTCCTATTGTGCCTCCCAAACGAGTCGGAACGTCGAGAGCCATATCCTACCGGTGTGATCTCTCAAGTGCCCTGAGTCCAAAAAATTGTCAAACTTTGACGGACTATTTCTCGTAGTCCAAGATGTATATGATTTAGATGTTTGAACCTATAGGGTCATGTGAGGCTCGTCTACAATGACCTATCTCGATTTTTGACAACTCAGAGCCATTTTCAAATGGTAGCATTTTTTCACTTGGTGCAAAAACCGTTAGTTGCAAGATATGCTAGAGACAATTTCATTCATCATGGGCACAAACTAGCATCATGATCCAATCTGGGTGGGAATTTTTATGCTCAGAATTCTCCTGTTGTGCCTCCCAATGAGTCGAAACATCGAGAGCCATACCCTACCCGTGCGATCTCTCAAGTGCCTTGAGTCCAAAAAATTGTCAAACTCTGACATACCGTTTCTCACAATCCAGGATGTATATTATTTGGATGTTTGAACCTATAGGGTCAAGTGAGGCTCTTCTACAATGAACCATCTCAGTTTTTAACAACTTGGAGCCATTTTCAAATGGTAGCATTTTTTCACTTGGTGCAAAAACTGTCAGTTGCATGAAAATGCAAAGTTGCAAGATAGGATAGAGACAATTTCGTTCATTGTGGGCACAAACCAACATCACGAGAACATCCATGTGGGAAAGTTTACAATAGGAATGCTCATGTTGTGCCTCCCAACGAGCCGGAATGTCGAGAGCCATACTCTACCGACGCAATCTCTCAAGTGCACTAAGTCCAAAAAATTGTCAAACTTTGACAGACTGTTTCTCGCAATCCAGGATGCATATGATTTATTTGTTTGAACCTATAGGATTATGTGAGGCTCATCTACAATGACCTATCTCGGTTTTTGACAACTCGGAGCCATTTTCAAATGGTAGCATTTTTTCACTTGGTGCAAACACTATCAGTTGCATGCAATGCAAAGTTGCAAGATAGGCTAGATTTGATTTCGTTCATCGTGGGCACAAACTAGCATCACGAGCACACCTGGGTGGGCAATTTTATACTAGGCATGCTCCTGTTGTGCCTTCCAACGAGCCAAAATGTCAAGAGCCATACCCTACCAGCACGATCTGGAAGTTGCACTTACTAAAATGACCATAACTTGCAAAGTACGACATGAAAACGCAAAAATGAGTTGTTTTGACATCTATTGACTTTATGTCCTTACAAATCATAAAAGGAACATTAAAAATAGTTACAAATACAATATGGCATTATAGGTCATCTGATGGGCTTTAATACAAAATTTAGCATTTAAATATGTACGAACCAGCTCATGGCCATTTAGATATACAAATTTTGGCATTTAAATATGTGCGAATCAACTCATCGCCATTTAAATATACAAAATTTGGCATCTAAATATGTACAAATCAACTAATGACCATTTAAATATACAAAATTTTGCCTCTAAATATGTACAAATCAACTCATGGGCATTTATATGTACAAAAAACGAATATAGAACAATTCGCCAACGATATATACAAAATTCTCAAAATCATTCTATCCTGAACCGTAGAATCAATCAAGTGAGCCTTCTGGATCGGCTCTAACCTGTATTGTGTCAAGTATTGTCTCATGGTAAGATTCACGAACTTTCCATAAATTCTTGTTATGAGGTCTACCGCGATACTTAATCAATTGAATATTTGTTGCAACAACAAGGTTGGAGAAATGAAGAATATGTCTGTGTGTTTCAAAGTCTTCGAACAACCAAACATCAGAATTCTTGATAGGGTATCTCCTAAGCCATGTGCCTATCATGACAACAGACCCTACTGGGTACTCAATACCCTCTCCATCAATGATTGTGGTTGTCAATTTTCTCTGAGGCTCAATACAATGACACAAAAAGTAATCGGTTCCTTCTTCATTGTTCTCTTCTGCAACAAATGCATACACATGATCTGCATTTTATAGAATGATAATTAATACCAAAAATAATATTTGATGTAACAAAATGAGCCAAAAAAAATCCTGCAATAAAATTAACCAAAAAAATCACCTGGTTCCAATAGGTCGGATACATGGTCGAAATTAATTGATGCTTCCATCTGGTTCAACTGCAGTGCTTTGGGAATTTGATAGGTATCAATGGGAACCAATGGTCTACAAGACCATTTGTCAACCCACTCTTGTGAATCACATTCTTCCCACAAAAAATATATACATGAAGAGCAAAAACATACAATCTATCTAGTATAAATTACTAGTGAACTTGCATTTGAACTTCTAAATGAGTGCATGTCACTCAATCCTGCAATTGTACAACAATCTTGAAAGTTTTCAATGTCAGATTCAATGATCAACCAAAATATCTATGAACTGTTGATGTACCTGCATTACTTGGTCCCATTGTAGAGTTACACCATTGCACAATTGTTGTTGCATCTGTCAACTCGGCACCACCTTCGTACTTCAATTCTTCTCTAGCTAGGGCTCTTTTTACGCATGCTCTTGCACCATCGTGCTCTCCCTTTCCATGTCCAGCCTCAGTGAAATTCCAAAAAATGTTGTACACCGCTTGTCACATGCATCCTAGTCAACCAATAGAACATCCTTGCATTCTTGAATTGTGAGGTGCAATTATCTGACCGTATTATGTGTTGGCTGTATCGTATGTTCCTTTCCCTTAAATTATCATAGAAAACTTTAAGGAATCCTTGCACTAACTCTGATGAATGTGTACAATCTTCACTTATGTAGAAGTGATACTCTCTTACAACCTTTCTATCCTCCTCTGTGCTATCATCTTCATGCATGAATGCTATGTGTACAAAATAAGAAACTTGTATAGAATGGTAATACATATATTACACTTCATTTTGAGGTTGTAGTGTATAATTTTTAGCAAAATCAACGATAGAGACAATGGTACCAAGAGGAAATGTGTCCTTACATAAGTTGAATTGCTCATCTAACCACCGAGCTCTATGTGTATGCATTATGTACTCATAAACTATTTTCTCTTGAAATGTTCTCATAAATTCAGCTACACATATATCATTTTTCACTAACTCACATCTCTTCAATTCTTTTCCATCTTTAACCCCATATGTCATTGTCTTGTACTTTCCGAAAGAAACTAGTTTCTTACGAATTTCATGTGTATTATCCAAATGTAGACATCTTGGCAAATGTTGCAAACCACCACATGTAGCACAAGAAACTTTCAAACACACCATCTTATAATAAATGCAACCATCATCTCTTTTACATAGCACACTTGAAATAAATTCTCTTGGTGACTTAGGAGGTGCTTGTATATTGCACTCCTGCAAAACATTGTTAGTATGCAAAGTACAACATATATGATGATAAATATCATAGTGCATGGAAAATTCAATATGCGTCCTACAACAACACATGGTGCGTACATGCTTAATCTTAACAAAAAAAGGTTTTGCCATTTCAAAAAACCTTTGACTAATTCTTATTTGAGGAAACTTTTGAAGGAATCTTTCATAAAATTTTGTTTGAGTCATATCCAAATAGTGTTTAGCACATGGCTCACGATTTCTAGATCCAATTTGCCTTCTAACAACATCTATTTGGTTAGGCAAAACCCTTGTGTTGTCATACCAAAAAAAATTAATTAATGTTCTTAATGCATCAACAACAACCTTGTCTTTGCGTGGTAGTCTACCCGAGAATGCCCAAAGAGAATTATTGTTAGGATCCTCTATTTTCTCCCGCCTCTCTAATGCTTTACATAATGTTGTTCTACTTATGTTTAATGACTTAATTGTTTTGCTTATCGAACAATCTTTTTCTATTTTCTTGCTCATTATGGTTGATGTAATAACACGCTGAGTAACATTAGAATCTTTAGTACGCGATTTTGAACCAATAGCTTGATATGCATCAACTAGATTTCTCACAATAGTTCTTTCACTATTACTTTTAGATGATCTTAGGCCTAGAATTTTCATTGTCTCTATAAAATTCAAATTTTTAATCATTTCAACAATTAATTGGCATCTTGCAGTTTGATTTAAGTTTTCAAAATAGTTTTGCCATATTCTTTTAACCATTCTTCTACAAGTTTGTTCATTTATTTTATTGGGCATTGACTTCAAAATATTCTCATCGATGCCAATTAGATACTTTGGTTTCCTACAAATGATTCTAGGAGGTTTTAACATTGGTGCATTGTGTGCATTAGGTGCATTCATTGCATCAAATAGAGTCAGTGTATTTTCATCATTTAATTGATTATTCATTGTGGTCTCTTCTTTAATTGCATTAGGTTCTTTTGGTAAATCAAATGTTGTTGGTGCATCTTCATCGTTTGTTTGATTATTGATTGTGATTCTTCTTCAATTGTATTAGGTTAATTTGGTACATCGAATTGAGATGTTGTGGATGACGTACCTTCTTGTCCCATTGTTCTTAGGTCACGTAATTTCTTCATACATTGTCTTTGTCTTTCCTTTTCAGCCTCTCGTTGTTCCATTGTTTCTTGCTTGTTCTTTCCCATCGTTAATAACGGTTGTCCTAAATAGAATTATATTACATATTGTTGGTGTAATTAATTATTCATGTTGGATATTATTACACCTTACTTAAGTTTACTTAGGTACATGCATATCATAGTAGTTTGGGTATGATACACTTGGGTGTTTGTGCCACATTGGGATAGTGTGTGTAGGAGAGTTTCCACCTTTTATAGTGTGATCTTGTTACTACTTTATCATATCCACTTATTGTGGAGTGATAATTCCACCTTCGATGGGTGATCCACCTCATGTGGAATATTATATTATTTCTCCTACCTACCACACTTATTTCCTACCTACCCTTGTTTCTTATTGAGCCACATGTCATGTTTGTGTGCTGACATATCCATATAGCCTTGCCTATATAAGCAAACTCATACTCTTTGTATGTAATAACCATTTTTTATCTATTGATGAGAATACAGTTTATTCTTGTCCTATATTTTGTCTCTCTATTTTGTACTTTTCATTGAGCTCTTGATTTTGGAAAAATCTCACATGGTATCAGAGCCATTAAAGCGTCATTGATTCGTCTTTGAGAGGCATTATTGCGGCGTCAAGAGGTAGATCTGAGGAGCAACATCTTTTGGAGGCGTCCTAGACCAGATCTGACCTCGCCATTGCGTCTGAGTGGCCATTTCCATGAATTTTGACTATAAATTCACCTATATTTGGTAAAAGTCAATTTCGGGCTTGGAGGAAAAATCAAAATATTATTGTTGTTGTTGATGCATATATTTATATTTCAAAATTATATATATATATATATATATTTGTATTTTCTGCGATTTTTGTTTTTAAAAAAAATTCATTTTACAATTCGCAGAAATCATATTGAAAAAGTTTTTTTTTTTAAAAACAAATCAAAATATTATTTAGGGGGGTTTATTTCCCCCTGCCACCGTACTTTTCTCTGCGTTTGCAGGCCCTGCAGTTGGGGGACTCGCCGCCTATACCTGCCTCAACGCTCCGACCGACCCCGTCGTCGGCATCTTCTAGCGACTACCTCACAACGATTTTTGTTGCCGACCTGCTCCGACGATCGCTCCTGGCTTCATCGACGACCCCTCCAAGCGCCGACAACTCGCAGTTCTCTGGCTTCCATTCTGTGCTGCTTCCTCCTGGTCAGTGCCCGAACTCCACGCCACCTGTCGATGACCCTCCCGATCGCCACCCATGCTGCAGCTCCGACGCTATCCTTCCGACCGGAAACCGCAAGCTCCTCCACTGGCTCTGCTCTTTCCGGTCTGCCAACTGCCACATGACCTCTACCGCTCTGCCACGTGGACCTCGAGCCGCCATGTAGGCCCTTCGACACAGTCATTGAGCACAGTTGGCTTCCAAGTCAGCGTCGTATAGTCCAGTCAGCCTGCCACATCAACAGTACCATACGCCATGCAGACCATCCATACAACCACATCAGCTTGACACCGTACTACCACACCATTTTTTTTTACCAATCTGGTTCTGCCACGTCAACAGTCCGTACTGTACGAATGCATAGTCAGCAAGGGAGTGAATTTTTCTGTGACGACCATACGACCGTCAAATTTAACCTCATGTTTTTCTGACATCATCAATTTTTTGAAATTGTTTACCCCTCACCATTGAGCTTTTCAATTTTGCAGTTCAACTTTGGAAGGTCATATCTTGCTCATTTTTGCTCCTTTTTTGGTAATTTTTTTTTTGAAATGGGCTAATTTTTTGTTTACTTTCTCGTGGTGGCATTATTTTCTGATTTTGATGGACATATTTTTCAGAAATCTCAGTTTTTGGTGACTGTACATGTCCAATCCCCATTTCTGCAACTTCCAGGACTCCGTTTAGGCTCATACAAACTCCTTTCCAAGTGCTGTTTTTTTTTTAAAGTGCATAATATTTTGTCTAATTTCATAATCTGATATCAGTTTGCAGTGATTTTGAGTATAAATTGTACTTTCACTATATGGTCCTTTTTGGTCAATTTGGCACTGTATTGCATAGGTCTATCTTTCTAGTCTTTTGCATTGTTGTTCTCAGCCTATTGGGGCAGTTGCAAAACAAAATCAAAAGTCCATCTTGCCATTGTTTGCAAGTGGCCTATTGTACACGCACTACGTATAAAGTGCCAAAATCATCATTTGGAGGGGGGGTACTTTGATTGAGTGAATTTGGGTGGGTGTCTCTTATGCTTTTGTGCTCTTTTTTTCCTTCCTTTTTTCTACTATGGGTACTCCTAAGTTTCCTTTCTTAACTCCTCATAATTATGCTACTTGGAAAATTGATGCATTGAGTAAACTTATGGAAAAAGGACTAACTCATTACATTGATGGAACTATTTTTGCTCCCGCTGATCCTAAGGATGATCTTGTTGCTCACTTGGATTGGCTCACTAAAAATATCATGGCAATTGGTACCTTAAGAAAGTATGTATCAAAGGATCTCATTTTTCACATTGAGAAATGTACTCTAATTAAGGATGTTTGGCAAAATTTTCAAGACTTGTATGGTCAAGTTGATGAGATTAGGGGATATCAAATTGATAGTGATCTCACCATGTTAGATCCCAAGAAATTTGATACTATATAGGATTATGTCACTAAGGCAAAAGAGTTGAGGGCACAACTCAAGGATTGTGGCATTGATAAGAAGGATACTCAATTGATCTTCAATTTGATGGGCAAACTTCCACAAGAATATGCAACATTTGTTTCTAGTTTCCAAACCCATAGGATGACAATGGGTTCAAGCTACACAATGCCTACATTTGATGCTCTCGCTGAAATGTTGATGATGGAACAAACTAAGTTGATAAGCATGGGCATTCTTAAGACTTGTAAGTCTCAAGCATTAGTGGTAAATCAAGGAAAGGACAACTCAAACAAGAAGAAATGGCAATCAAAGCCTAAGGACAAAGCACCACCTTCTCCACAACAAGGAGATTCATCCTCTTCCAAGAAGAAAAATTCACCAAAGAAGGGGAGACCTACTTGTGCCTATTGTAAAAAGGTTGGTCATGAGGAGCATCATTGCCATTCTAAGAAGATTGATGAGCTCACACACATCCTCAAAAAGAACAACATTGATTTTCCTAATGCCTACAAGAAGGAGGATTCATCACCTTCTACTTCCACACATTCAAAAGGGATAGGGCAAGCATTCGTGGCTTCTACAAGTGGGAAAAATCCCTCTTTTGGGACAAGAAAAGGAAAATCTCTTTGTGCTACTACAAGTCATGATTCAGGGAGATGGCTTCTAGATTCAGGGGCTTCTCATCATATGGCATCTTCAAACACTATGTTCTCTACATTTGAGCCTTGCACCATGCTGCAGATTTTGATGGGCAATCATACATACATGGATGTGATTGGGAAAGGATCTATTGCCATTGGGGATAAGTCCTTCAATGATGTGTTGTGTGTACCCCACTTGACAAACAATCTCCTTTCCATCTATCAAATCACACATGGCACAACTAAGAGAATTGTGGAGTTCACACCTGAGTCAGTTTTCAGTAGAGACTTGGAGACTAGAGCTATCATTGCGTCTGGGGTGGTTGATCATGCATCTCGGTTATATTCCTTTTCAGATTTTGTTGATGAGGATGATTTCACATATGATGATTTTACACATGATGATCACACTTCTTGTGATGATTCAGATTTTGAGGATAACTTTGGGTACTTGGACTTGGGGATTCTCACATGTGACCCCATTCTTGAGCCTTGTGTTTCATCTCCTCCTATTGATATCACATCAACTATTGCACCTGATGATGCGGATAGTGCGACAATTTTGCCTTCTTGTGATTCAGTGCAACATGATATATCTTGTCTTCCAGCTTCAGTTTCATGGGATGAGTACTTGACAGACATTGCAAGTTTGTTTGTGGAGTCCTACATTGCAGATTTGGGAGACATCATTGATGATACACATCTTCTCTTTGATGAAGATGATTCTTCTTTGATTGTTGCGAGGGAACACTCTGACCCTCTTGTTCATTCTCTACATTATCATTCTTTCGAGGTTGACGTGATTGTGGATACTTATGTACAACAGTTGGAGGAGGTCTCTTTATGCTTGTTCTACATTCTTCTCCACTAGATCTTGGAGTGCCTTTTTCAGTAGTGTGGAGTAGTTCACCACCTTTGGAGGGGGTATCTTTCAGCATCAACATGGGGACACTTGAACAGTTTTCAAAGACTTCATTCATCACGAGTTTTTTTCCTACATCTCCCCTTCATGATTGGGGAGAATTCATGGATACACCTTTGGTTTTGTTTCTTCCTAAGGGGAGGAATGTTGTTCGATGTTCGTGGAGTAGTTTATTCATACATCATCGAGCTTCTATCATTGGTGCAGATTCTACATTGAAGGGGGGGCTACCTAGCTTCTCTCATATGGGGGGACTTTTTCCTCATATGGGGTTTTGTTCCTCACATACTTCTATGAGAGTTCTCTTGTATAGTTTTCATCTCTCTTTTGGGGGAGGGTTTTTTCCCATTGGGTTTTTCTCTCTTTCCCCGCTTTGTGAGAGATTCCATTGCATTGCTTTGCTTTGCATTTGCATTTTCATTTGCAATTGTACATGGGTACCTAACATGGCCTCATATCCGAGACCCATCTTGCATTGCTTAGTTGCATTGTAGACTTAAGTGCATTCCCCTAAGTTGCACTTAAGGGGGGGTGTTGGTGTAATTAATTATTAATGTTGGATATTATTACACCTTACTTAAGTTTACTTAGGTACATGCATATCATAGTAGTTTGGGCATGAGACACTTGGGTGTTTGTGCCACATTGGGATAGTGTGTGTAGGAGAATTTCTACCTTTTATGGTGTGATCTTGTTACTACTTTATCAAATCCACTTATTGTGGAGTGATAATTCCACCTTCGGTGGGTGATCCACCTCATGTGAAATATTATATTGTTTCTCCTACCTACCACACCTATTTCCTACCTACCCTTGTTTCTTATTGAGTCACATGTCTTGTTTGTGTGCTCACATATCCATATATCCTTGCCTATATAAGCAGGCTCATACTCTTTGTATGTAATAACCATTTTTTATCTATTGATGAGAATACATTTTATTTTTGTCCTATATTTTGTCCCTCTATTTTTTACTTTTCATTGAGCTCTTGATCTTGGCAAAATCTCACACATATATATGTAAAGAAAAACTTAAACAATCAAATAACTATAAAATTGAGTATTATCATTATTTAAAAAAAAATCAAAACTATTAAACAATCACAATAACATTGACCAAACTAATTAGAACAACAATTCAATCATTTGAAACCATACAAAACAAAATTCACTTACTTCCACATATAAAACTGTCACAAAATCATAGTAGCAGTTGCAGTGGGGCCTTCAACGACTCCACAACTCCTTTTGAGGCCGTTGAGGCCGGTGGGAAACTAAGAGTATGTCCAAAAAATGCATATAGGTTATGTTTAGTTCTCATACGCGCTATTACTCCCTAAAAATGCCCAGTAGGCCAACGTTCATATTTCACATACCCCATACATGATCTAATTTTAAACCATGTATGTGTTACTTATAGTAAACAAAAGGTGAAGGAAAAGGAGAGAGAGAGAGAGAGAGAGAGAGAGAGAGAGAGAGAGAGAGAGAGAGAGAGAGAGAGAGAGAGAGAGAGAGAGAGAGAGAGAGGGAGGGAGAGAGAGGGAGAGGGAGGGAGGGAGGGAGAGAGAGAGATGGAGGGAGAGTGGGAGAAAGGGGAGAGGATTGAAAAGGGAAGGAGGCAGATGGGGGAGAGGAAGAGAGAGAGGATGGGAAAGGAAGGGAAATAGAGGGGGGAGGGAAAGAGAAAGAATGAGAAGGGAGGGAGAGAGAGATTGTGAGAGGGAGAGAGAGAGAGAGAGAGAGAGAGAGAGAGAGAGAGAGAGAGAGAGAGAGATAGATGGGGGAGGGAGAGAAGAAAAGAGAGAGAGGGATGGGGTATGGAAGAAGGAAGAGAGGGGGAGCATGCTGATTTGTTATTTTTGTAAGCAGTATTGGTATTGCTTTTTATATTGTAATAATGGTTCATCCTGCCACCTTAGGATGCCATATGAACCCTTAGGACATCATATGCTCCTAAAGGGTCATGTGGTGTGCTAAGGGGTCACATGATGTCATTTGGTGATATGTGGGGTCCTAAGGGAGAGAGAGAGAGAGAGGGGGAACGAGAGAGAGGGGATGGGAAAGGAAGGGAGATAGAGGGGGGAGGAAGAGAGAAAGAGTGGGGAGGGAGAGCAGAAGAGAGAGATAGGGATGGGGTATGGAGGAAGGGAGAGAGGGGGAGCATGCTGGTTTGTTATTTTTGTAAATAGTATCGGTATTGCTTTTTTATATTGTAATAATGGTTCATCTTGCCACCTTAGGACAACATATGACCCCTTAGGACACTATACAACCCCTTAGAATATCATATGGTCCTACTTGGAGTTGTATGGTGTGCTAAGGGGTCATATGGTGTCGTTAGGGGTCATGTGGGGTCCTAAGGGGTCGTATATTGTAATAATGGTTCACATTGCCCCCTTAGGACACCATATGACCTCTTAGGATACCATATGACTCCTTAGAACACCATATGATGCCTTAGGACATTGTATGGTCCTAAGGAGTCATGTAGTGTGCTAAGGGGTCTTATGTTATTATTAGGGGTCATGTGGGGCCCTAGTGGTGCCACACATGTATTACAATACCATATGACCCATTAGGACACTATATGACCCCTTAGGACATCATGTGCTCCTAAAGGGTCATGTGGTGTATCAAGGGGTCACATGATGTCATTGGGTGTTATGTGGGGTCCTAAGGGAGAGAGAGAGAGAGAGAGAGAGAGAGAGAGAGAGAGAGAGAGAGAGAGAGAGAGAGAGAGAGAGGGGGGGGGGGGAGAAGGGGTAGGACAGGAGGGAGGGATGGAGGGAGTGAGAGAGAGGAATAAAAAATGGAGGGAGGGAGATGGGGGGAGAGGAAGAGATGTCACATGATGTCGTTAGGGGTCACGTGGGGTCCTATTTGAGCCACACATGTGTTACAACACCATATGACCCCTTAAGACACCAATTGACCCCTTAGGATATCATATATGGTTTGAAGGGGTCATATGGCATCATTGGGGGTCATGTGGGGTCCTAATGGGGCTGCACATGTGTTAGAACATCATATGACCCCTTAGGACATCATATGGTCTTAAGAGGTCATATGTGTACTAAGGGACCTTACATGATGTCATTAGGTGTTATGTGGGGTCCTAAGAGAGAGAGAGAGAGAGAGAGAGAGAGAGAGAGAGAGAGTAGGAATACAATGTAATAAGATATCAAAAGACAATATATGCATATATTTTATATACATATACATACATATTATATATACATATTATCTATACATATATACATATTATACATATACATATATGTATGCATACACAAACACATTTTAAACATACATATGCATTTTTTTGTGTTAGGTTGTCTTTATGTGGACATAACCCGTACGTGGTTTGTCTTCTTAAAACCCAGTACGTGGTTTTGTTTATTAAAACCTCGTACGCGGTTTTGTCTATTAAAACCCCATACGCGATTTATATTCAAAATAACCCGTACACGCTTTATTTTATTTAGGCTTGTGAATAGGCTTGGATGACAAAGTTGTGGGTTGGAACTTGGAAGTTTGGTTTTCCTCCATTTCCCTCCGTTTTGACGTGTTTTGTTTTATCAACTTGGTTTCTTGACTTTGTCATCATCAGGTTTACACTTCATCAACTGGGTATTTCTAAAATTGCCACCATATTTTCACCCATCTTCTAAGCTTTCTAACCATATAATTTTTTTAAAATAAATTGAACAATAATAACATATTATTCTTGAATTTCTTTTACGAGTATGTCCATAGTTCTTAGAGACATGTGCACCATTTTTTTAATAACTTTTGATCTACTTATCCAAATTTAAAAAACTTTATATATTATTGTAGTGCATTTGATTATTTAGTTTTAATTTTTTTTTGCATTTTCGATTGTTTTGGTGCAAGTTATGCTTCGCACATGAACAGGTACTTGATTTTTGGGATGTGGTCGATTCGAAAAATCATTAAAAAAAATAGTAAACAAAAAATTACAAAAAAATACACAACTTCTAGTGCTTACTCTTAACTATCTTTCTACCAAAGGATTCATTAAAATACTAAATCTAACTATGACTTTTTTGATGCACGCGTCAGACACTGTGTTATGTTTTTCAAAAAAATAGGATTTTTTTTTCGTGCATGAAAGATTTTACCCCCTTAATCTTATCCAATTTTGAAAAAAAATTAGTAGTTTGGAAACTAGATTCAGAGTACTACAATCTTTTTTCTTTGAGTATCTTCATATCTTGAGTGGATGACTCTCAACTTTCTCCTCCAACATTAGGTTTACCTGATTTCAGAAAAAAAAAGTGTCCATTTATACCCCCCCTTTTGCACACCATCTTGGTGCACTTACCCTTAATCAATACTTGCATAAAAGGAAACTCGTTAGAAAATAAGATAGAGAGCTTAAAATACATCAACCTAAAAACACAATCTTTGATATGCTTAGTCAATACAAAGTTTGCATAAAAAGAAACTCATTAGAAAACTAGATAGAGAACTAAAAATGCATCCACCTAAAATCACATACTATATAAGAGAAACATGACATGCCTATAATTATTGACTACAATGATCTACACAACCTTAACATAACTATTACTAATACATAATATATTCTTCAAACATAAAAAATAAAAAATTATACAAAAAATTGAACATACTAATAAAATAGAAATATTTTCAACAATTATGTTTCTAATATACATTTATCTTTGATATGGTGAGTCAATAGTTGCATAAAAATAAATTTATTAGAATATTAGACAAGGAGCTTGAAATACATCAAGAGAAACATGGTATGCCTATAATTATTGGCTACAATGATCTAAAAACCTTACCATAACTATTACTAATATACAAGACTAAGATAGGAATAATTACATTACAACTAATATAGTCATTTATTTGTCAAACATGTGGTTTAATGATTATGCATTCATGTTTGACACATACCAGTTGACATGTAATCTCAAAATAATTTGTAACACAGTTGTATTGTGATATAAAAAAAAAGTAAAATAAAAATAAAAATAATTTATTGTTGTTGGACGATTTTGAAGTTATAACATAATATTGTTAATTTTTAAAGTTAAATGTTTAGAGGAGAAATAAATGTAACAAATATGAATAGAAACAATGCACGTTATATGTAAGCTATAATATTCTTAGTGAGAAATTATTACACTCTCATCATTATTTTAAAGGTCTTAAATGTAGAACCCAACTCTTAATACTCATTAAATGGTTGACAAAATGTGATATATTTTGGTTCTAAGGAATAATAATTTGTGTTAATAGAAAATTCTCATACATGGAATTAAAAAGTGATGGTGGAATTAAAACGAATCAAAAAATTGTTACAAAATGGAACCCAAAAACATCATAACAAAACTATGGATTGTGAAAACCTAATATCATTGAATAAGAGCTATATTAACTAAGACTTGGTTTAAACTTAAGGACATTCAAATAGATGAAATTTGAGTTCCAATTATCAGCCAAAGGAGGTGAGTAAAGGGATAACTATCATTTAAATTTAATATTATTTCAGAGGTAGGTTGTGGTGTTACTATAGAGTTAATAAAATCCTAAATAGAATAAATTTAGATGAAAAGTGGATTGAAAAACTAGTTTTCCATAATTTTTTACCATGTGGAGTTGTAGCATGAGTAAATCATTGATTTGGCTATGAAGATTTAAATGGTTCATACACTTTTACAATTGATAAAACGGTACATGAAATCAAACTATGTGATCATCATGAAAATAATATTTTTAAGTCTTGATATTCTATGTTTGAAGATGAGGACAATAGACCATAGAATATGGGTAGCTTGATTTCCTTCTCTAAAGTAATGGTTGAATGAATATGAGGCAAAGTCATCCTTATGTTGTCCATGAGACAAAAATGGTATATTATTTGAGAAGGAAATTTGTCTTACATGTTTGGGCACTAATGACCTACTTGTAGAGAAAATAAAAGAAAAACATTAACATTGATTATTTATAAAAATAAAAATAAAAAAATTAGAAACTATGCTTTTAGATCCGCAAAAGTCTATTTATTCATTAATGTGAATAGAAGTGGAGGTAATGGTGCAATTTTAAAATAATTTTAACAATTTTGAAATTTGACACCAAACACTACTACACATTTTTGTTAATAAGTAACTTTTTTCCAAAAACCTTTGGGTGAATCTACCTTAGTTATAAAAATTTTAGTTGAATCTTATTTTTGAATATCTAAATATTTTAAAAAATATATATTTTAGAAAAAATGAATCTAACTAAATTGCACCATTGGCAATGTCTTTAGTTGTAGTTAGAATGTCCCTTGATGGATTGAGTTTCCTAAATTCCTAGGTCAATAACATTTTAGTGTGATTTTTTTTAGTTGGACCTTGTTAAGTCACATAAATGATGTGTTAGAATGTTGAATAATTTTGTATGATTTTTTAAAAACCAATCATGAAGTGTGATAGAACTTTTGAATTTCACCTAATCACAATTTTTTTGCTAGTTTCTTCACATAGTGATGGTTTGAGGATAAAGACTTCTATTTAGAAAATCCATTCAAGATCCCGAATTTGGTTTAGTCATTGTTTAATTTCAGCAATGTATCCTACATTGCATGACAACATATTATGTATCAATTCTCCCTAATTGGTCATTTATCTCAATTTTTGTAAATATAGAAAGAGGTGAGACCTTTAGATTTCTTCTTTAGTGCTATCTTTCTCTAGATTAATTAGTAGGGGATTCTATTATTACCTTTTTCCTAATTAAAATAATATAAAGTTTACATCCATAATAAAATAAATTTCCACAATAGTTAACATGAAGAAACATTAAATTACCATTAGAAAGGTTTAAACCAAAGAATCGTGATAAATGCTACTCCCTACAAACAACACAACCATTTAACCAGCAACACCATAAATAGCAAGGGAGTCAACAAACATCCTAATGCCAAAATCTTGAATTCTCTGCCACATTGCAATCCACTAGGTATACAACCTCTATTGCATTAGGGTTCCAATTTACATTTGTCAAGACTAGAACAACTTTGGGATAAAGTGATGGGAACCTACCTCATTAAATAAATCTTTCCTTAGCTAAGCTCTATGGTTCTTAGTTGCAAAAAGATTGGAATTGTGAAGTTGCTAGAGATCTAGCTACATGATGACATGATGTTGATTATGAATCACCATGAAAGTTGTCAACACCTTTCCTACATCTACACAAAAATCATGAAGAAATAACAACTTGCAATGTACTAGCTTCAATTATTCATTTACATGGGTATAAATCCTAAAGGAATTGAATGAACGTTCTTAGCATCATATGTAACTAATAGTTTTCTTCCACATTTATCACTACCTCTTTCTTAAACTTCATCACCTCCATATCCTTTAAATTTGTCGAAAACATAAAGCATATAATAAAAACACTCAAAGCCACATTAGGAATAGCTACTACCAATCACTATGAAATCCTCCCTTATGCAAGCCTTATAATGTCCAGGTGACATGATTATCCAAACTAAAGGCAACTATTTCATTACAATTGAAGGTTTAAATCAATCTCTTATCCATAAGATGAACTCCTCTTAAAGGATCTCTTTCCTTCTATTCTTCATCCTTGACTATTATGGTGGTCATAAAACTACACACCACCCAAAGCATAAATTGAACCAAAATACCATCCCGTAAAAAAATATCAGTAATAAGATATAATAGTCAAAAGCCACAATATTATATGAACTTAACAATGTTCCCATGCACTATTTCTGCACCCCTACAACAATCTGTTGTTGTTTCTCAGCTTCCTGTTGCAGCTCTACAACAACACTCTGCAGCTACTTCTAATCACAACTTTGTTGAATCACTTCCACAGATCTCTCTCTTGGTCCTAATGATTGTATCGCCTAGACTATGGTTCGTCGTAGGCGGAAGGGGAGGTCTGAAGGCTTGGGTGTCTCTTCCCCTCCTTGAGTTGGGTCTAGTTTGTTTTTTGTTTTGACTTTGTTGTAAGGGGGCTTGCTCCCTTGGTTTGTTTTGTCTTTTTGATAGTCTCCGACTATGTTAAGGGTCGGTGCCCTAATTAACGTTGTTTTTTAATCAAAAACAATATTCCCATGCACACTACATAAATGTAGGGAGATGTTTAATTACAATAGATTATTACAATATTACCTTAGTAGACCAAGATTAATGTTATCCTCAGCTCAAACACATAATACCAAACAACAAATCTTTGTGAAAGATTTAAAAAAGTTTTCTTCTTTCAAGATAATAAGATTGTTGCTGTTTAAAAATGCTTTATATGGATCTTATCAAAGCAATTATTTGAAACAATGTCAACATTGACATCTCTTCCATGTTTGTCTATAATATCTATATCTATAACATTGACAAATAAATTGTAAATATTTAAGATTATCAAAGATAGTTGTGTTTTTGCAAACCATCATCGAATAGTTTGGCAGTCTGTGAAGATATCCTCAATCCATTTCGTTAGTATCTTGCAATCAAGGGTGTTCCATAAGAACAGTTTTCTTTGAGGCACTCTGTCAAACAGTTCGCATGCCTTGTCTAAGTAAGCTCACACATTTTGCATACATGCCTATCAGGGAAGTTGCAAATACAAAATCTCTGTGATGGATGTCCATACCCTGTTCCAAAACTCTCATTTTCGCACGATCTGGAAGGATGCTGGCAAAGGTTGCAGGATCTGGCTTTATACTCGCTAATCGCATTTGGTTAGAAGATGGTAAATCCTTTTCAGCAAACGCATTTTGTGCATAGCCTGCAATCGTAGCATTCCATGAGACAACGTTTCTTTGAGGCATCTGGCCAAATAGTTCATGTGCAGTGTCTACACTTCCACATTTTGAAAATATGCAAAACAGAACTTTTCCCATTGTAACATCTAATAATAATTTCTCTTAGGTTCTGCTTTAGTGGATGCCCACGGAGAATACGTTGGCACACAAAACTGATCAGGAATGGAGAGTTGTTGGATTAACGCATTGTGAGGACGCCAATGTCTTCTGTCTGTAGCATAAAGCGGGAAATGTTATGAAAGTATCTCAGCGGTCAGGTAGATGAGATTGTCCTCTGCGTTTCGCTTTGTTCTATGCACTACAAACCAGGGAGGTATCTAACTGCATTACAAACGAAGCCTACATACCTTACTCCTCTGTGATATTTGAAACAGAAAGAAATAAACTCCCCTGTGAGATTTGAAACAGAAAGAAATAACCGTGAGGATGAAGGAATGGGCCCACTCACCTAAGCAGTCAAAGGCTTAGTGTGTGCTGTTTAAGGCTGGCCATGAAGTTCCAACAGCACCAATAGATAACATAGTTCCAATAACCGTCACCTTACTGTTATGTTGACCCCCCAATAGCCGTCATAGTGAAAACACCATTAATAAATTTGTTTTTTACCAATAGGTGATCATTTTTTGTATTTTTTTGTTCATAATTGGCCCATTTGTGCACCACTATTAGGACATTTGTCAACAAGTACTAGTACTAGCGATTTTGAGTTGACGGTTGCTGGAACATCTTTAGTTAGGTATGAGGCAACACTTTGAAATGTGTACTTTTTGACCTTTGTGCGAATAACTAATTCCACAACGTGCATCTTTACTACCCAGAAGCCAGATCAATAGCTATAAGCAGTTAAGCCGCATACGAAGACAACTAAAAAAATATATCAAAATCCGATGTACCATTTAGGATCTGTGGGTGCACGAAGTTAGCTATGACGGCTACTGGTGCTCTTCCCCTAGTTGTTGGGGATATGCCTGAAGAGAAAAGAGATTTATTGTTTGAAGAAACATTCTAATTGTTTTTAGCACGATGTATTGAGAACCAAAGTCAAATGGCAAAGGCCAAAGACACTAACTAAAGCTTCACCACCCTGTGCGACTTGAATCCTTTTTCCACTCCTCATTCAATCTGCACTCTCAACAGGTTACTAAATGAAATGCTATCTAGTCAAACATGTGTTTCGATCCAATGGTTTAAATAATACACATTAAGTTTCGACTTTCAGATTTAAAAGTGTTCAGAATTGACTTACATTCTTTAGACTTAATATGTTGTTTAATATGTCTGATTTAAGACTGACCCGACCTATAATAAAAATAAATAAAAAACATAAGTTTTGTTTAGTCTCGATGCTTGCACTGGAGGCAGATGTTCTAAATTTAACCTAATTCGTCTAAATATACAATTATTACAGTTTCACAGAGAATTTAGAAAATCGTAATTAAAACATTTGAGTCGACTTTCATCTGCCTGCCTTGGTGAGATCTTCTTCACAATGTAAGAAAATGTTCCACGTGACTGAGAACTGTGTGCAATTGTTAAAGCTAGCATACAATAGAATACGAGAAGTGGTTGGGTTTAGTGAATGTATAGCACTAAAGTCATTTACTTGATTATCCTTCAAGTGACTTTCAAAACTACCGGGGCTACCTGACATGACATTCTAATGTAGTCTATCATCTCCAATTAAAACATCAACAATTTCAAAGTTCTAATTTGAAATATTCTTTTAGGAGGGTTAGTCTTAAATCACACATACTAACAACATATGAAGTTCAAAGAATGTGAGTCAATTCTAAATGTTTAACACTTTTAAATCTACAAATCAAAAGTTAACGTATGTAGTTTAAATCACCCGTTTTAAAAAGCATTGGTGATCGAGATGAATTAATCATATCACTTAATGTCATGACCTTTTGATTATTCCACTTTCTAATAGTCTCAATTATATCTCAAAACAACTCTTAAGTTTTGTACATTTACCCTATCTAGAATATTTCAGTGGTATCAGTTAACCCTCGTTCATTTACTACTCGTTGCACTAGGTCTAATATGCAATCGAGCTCATCAGCTTGTTTTCAAAATTCTTGTTTGAGGATTAGTTGATTGCTTAATACTTATTGATCGATTGACTTGCTTACATTAATCTTGTTCTATCAAAAATAAGATTTCGCTTCAGCTCTACCCTTATTAGTTCCCGCTAAAGGGAGGATACTAATTAGATCATATCAATTAATAATCTGACCAATCGTATCAAGAATTAAAACTTTTGAATGAAATTTCTATTGTTTGTATTTATTTTTTATTTAAAATGATTTTACAAATCTTATTTTTCTTTCTTTCTATCACTCTATATTGCAAATAGTAGGTGAAAAAATCAATTTCTTATTTTTTACATTATATATTTGATACTAATTAGATCATATCAAATCATATTAAATTAACCAATTTATTCACTGATGTGTCAAATAGAACAAATAATATAAAAAAATGAATGAAGTACATTAATTTGCCTTTGAATCATATTAATAAACAAACATAAACACATTTCACTCTGCCACAATTTTATTCACTGCAATTGGATTACAAAGATAGGGTAAGTTTTACAAATTAAAATATTTGAAAATAATTTTCTTTTAGAAGTTAATTTTTTAAAATAATAAAAAATATTTTAATGTATGAATTATTATATTCATGATAAATAAATAAATTAATTTAAAAGATGTTTTATTAATATTTATTTTAATAATGATTAATTTTATTTTTCAATTGATTAAAGTTGGGAAAGTCATGATCTAAAGATTTCGTTTCTATTTTGAAATAAATTTTGATATAATGTTTTAATTATTTTAATTATAATAGATGGAAGATTGAAGTTGGGTTAGAATTGAACGACCTCATCCCTATTTGTAGAAGAATATAAACACAACATTTTAAATACCTACATTATAATAATTTAAAATTTGAAGCTAAGAGATATCATAATTAAAAGGACCTTGTCTTGGTTTCTGAAAGAATTTAAACTCATCACCTCAATATTTGAATTATATAGGTTGAGACTAATGAGCTATCTAAAGGATCTATAATTATGAAAGTAAAATAGATTAATAATAGAGAAAATGGGGGATGGCCCCACAATGCAGCGGTTAGCTACGAGCCTCCTACATGGGAGGTCTTGTGTTCGAGTCTACTTGAGCCCCATGTGCCCCACACACAAGCAATGGAGATATAAGGGTGTTAATGTTGAACAAATATGAGGATGAGGCACCTCAAAAATGTGGTCTCCATCATAGAGATATTGCAAATCAAGGAGTTCTCTTTTGAATAGTTTAAACCATGAATTTTGTTTTAATTCACCAAATCCAAAAATGCATAGAATCCACATGTATAATAGTTCCCTCATTTGAACACATTTGTGGCCCTCATTTTTCTTACATACATGCTTCACTTAATATAATTTTTTTATTTAATTCTAAAGGTTTTGCCTTTTATTTAAAACTTTAAAGATATATTGAAACTTAATGATATTCAATATCTTTTTATATATAAATAATATTAAATTTATTTAATTATATTATAATATATTTTTTATTATTTATTATAATTATAAACATAATTATATTATATATAATTCAATGTGTATTATTTCAAAAATATTTTATATTAATTATATTGTAATATATTTAAATTTATTATTCTTCATTATAAATAAAATATAACATAATTATAAATATAAGTATATTATTATTTTAAAAATGAATTTACGTTATATAAATTATAACATGTACAAAATATATTCTCATATTCCTATGTGGTTAAATTTCTTTCTTTGGTTGATTCAAAAACAAAAAAACTATGTGAATGTAAGGATATTAAGGATTTCATTAAGAATTCTATGAACTCAAATCTCTCCCTATCTCTCTATCTATCGCTTTGTATCACCCTATATTTATAATTTCCCCCTTCCTCTCATTCTCTATATATTGAGCTCCCTCCCCCTCTTTTTTCTCACCCTCTCTACCTATCTCTATCCTCTCCTCTTCTTCTCTCGATCTCTGCCCATCTCTCTACCTATCTCCCCCCTCTACTTATCTCCTTATATCTCTATCTCTCTATAACTATCATAGTGCCACATATATCCCCATTTCTCCCTCTCCCTCTCTCGCTATATTTATCTATCTCTTCCTCTCTATCTCTCCCTCTCCCTATGTATTTATCTATCTCCTTATTCCTTTGTCTCTATTTTAATCTTCCCCCTCTACCTCTATCTATCTCTCTATCTATTTCTCTCCCACTTCATCTCCCCCTTTATCTGCATCTCTATTTTTATCTAATCTAAACTGACCACACTACTGGTAGGAACTTGATGCTTTGTGTCTCTTGTTTGTTGGGAGTGTATATAATCATTTGACTTCATAGGTTTTGATTACAATTTTGCTCGGATCAACAAAATTATTCGTGATCAATGTTGGACATGTGTGAGTTAGATTTGCTTGAAATGGAATTGATAGACTTGATTGAATATATGAGTTATTACAAAATAAATTTAACATATATTTATAGAATTAATTCAGAATATATAATTTGTAACCGATGAATTTTTAGGTGGCTTATATTGACATAAAGGAAAATGGTGTGTAGACCATTGGTTCTAGATGTTATTTTAACAATAGTTCAACCTTATGATGAAGAGAAACTACTTGAATTTCATTCTAAATTTGAAATCAAGAGATTATGGATAGATACTTCGATGTAGTAAATTCAAATTTGATATTCTTACTTGTACAAAAATAAAGACAATTTTTATTTTGCCTAGATGTGTGTAATAAAAACTTGGTAGATAATATTGTGTTAATAATTGAGGTTGATGGGCAATACATGCAAAGGGTTGGAAATGCTTGAGATTTGTAAACCTAAAAACTTTTATGTTGGATCCAACTTTGAGGTAGAAAAAGTGTAGTTTGGTTTGGATTTCATCTTGATAAAGGTCGTAAATAGATAGAATAAAATTTGCATAGTATTAAAATTGGATTAATGTATACAAATATATAATGCTTGAGGCTAATTAGACCAATAAGATAATCGTCATCATCATCATCAGTTATGTACTCTCTTATCCTAGATTTAATATGAAATCAAAATCTAGATTTGTTTAATGTAACTTACAATATGTGCCCATAACCCATAGGTCCTTGTATTCACATCTTAAAACTTGGACAAATGAAACTATGTTCAAAATAAGAGTTAGAGGATTAGTAATTTCTAGGGTAAAATTTGTATATCTATGCTATTTTCTCAATTGGTTTTGTGTCAATTTTGAGTGTTTTTGTTATACTTGTTATGTTTATTCCAAAGGTCATTTATATTTTTTAACATAAGATACATTGTTAACCTATATTCCACAATCCTAGGATCAATTTCATAACTAGAAAATAAGATATCTAAATGAGTTAAAATATTTTAAAAGAAAACATGGGGACATGTCAAGAACTTTACATGGGGAGAGACAACCTTTAAATTGACATAAACAACCCTTGAAAGGTCAAAACTATTTTCTATGAAGTGCTTTATGGGTGGTCATAATTGATTATTGTTTTCTTTTAAGATACTAGTAACATTTTTTAGTACTATCTTTATCTATTGTACTTTGTTATTGGACTTGATCAAGCCAATAACCTTGTACATGTGATTTATTTTATAATATAAGATGGTGCTCATGTAGTCTGGAATGCATGATTATTGTCTTGGAATATATGTTGAATATATAATGATGAGTGACTACATAGTATGGGATGTGCATGTCATTCACTAGGTATATGTCATGTTAACATAGGATGACACTTTTAAATTTAATGTTGAAGTTACATGTTAAAATATCTATACAAGAAAAAAACAAAAATAGATTGCATAATAAAACAAATTGATGAGATTAAGCATCGTTAATTTTTGCAATTGTAAGTTTGGGATATATTTATAAGAAATATATGTATATATAGTTCTCATCATAATTTTGATTGGAAAAATGATTCTCTTGAATTGTTTATTAGTTTAAAATAAATAAATAAAGGTAAAACAAATCAATGAATCAAAAGAAGAAAATGACATATTTGATGGAGTATAAATATTCAATCTTGGTGTATTCGATTATTGGTTATATATGTTTTGAATTGTGATGTAGGTACAAATCTCATGCTACTAAGGATAGTAGCTAAATTACAGGGGGAGAATTGTTATGTGACTTTTTCTCCAAGAGAAGATAAAGTGATGAAATAACCCTTTTAGAATTAAAAAAGGGAGATAAAAGATAAAGGATATTATAATCATTTGGTTTAAAGAAAGGTTAATAAAGAATGCTTATGAAAAACTCTCTTAAAAGAGAGATAATTATATCTATTAAAAGGTAAATATAGGTGACCTTTTTGAAAGGGTGTGATGGCTTGGAAACCACCCCTTAAAAGGTTATATAACTCATTATGTGAGACTTGAAAGGGGGCATGGAGATTGCTCAAGGAAGAAGAAGAAGGTGGCTTGGTGGGCTACGACTGTGGGAGAAAATATAGGAATTTAGAGGGCATAAAGGAATGAAGGTTTGGGTCATTGGTTGGCATGGGCATTGGAGAAGGGGCACACAACGTGTGTCCAACTTGAGGTACATCGTACACCTGAGAGTGTCTTGGCTAGGGTTGCATGTTTTCATGTCGTCAAGGCATGCGAGGTTCTATTTAAGAACCTATCCTCCTGGAGTGTTTTCTTGTTGTAAAAGAGCCTAGACCTATGACTCTTCCTTTGAATTTTGGATATTATGTTGTTTCTATGTAAGGACTAGTTCCTTTGAGAAGTGCACCCTATTAGTAAGGGCCAATACAACCAAATTATCCTTGGAGTGAGAATGATCTTTCTAAGCCTCATGATATAGATAACTACATGAAACCCTTGATGATAAAGGATAATGAGAATATAATGATTTTGGTGATAATTATGTGGATATGTTATTCTAGCTATTATGTTATCAATTGACTTTATAATTATGTCAAATTATTACATTGGTTATTTATATCTAATTTAATCTTATCACATTTTATAATTGATCTTAACATTAATATTTATTCTATTAATTTAGTCTTGGAAATAAATGAGATATGGTATTATGGAGGGACCCTAGATATAGCTATATGTCTAGATGAAAATTTTATAGGCCCCACAAACTCTAAGAACTACTTTGTCATATATTGGTAGTTTTTTCTCTCAAGGCTCTTAAGATACCATGCTATAACTCTATAGCCTAGAGGGATTGACACACATGGAGAATGAAAAGGGGTCTCCCCTACCATTAAACTAGCTACCCCAATGTGTTGGTGTAATTGGTTTGGCTCTACTATGTGTAGAATAAAAATAATCCAATCAATGTCTTGAAGTATTTTTTAACATTAATTCTTCTCCAAAGTTCACATGATATGAAATGATTCCTAGATATTTCTCTAAGACATATCTTGACATAAATTATTCACAAAAGAGCCATGTGTTAATTATATTGAAACCTTACGATAGTCATAAGTGTTACAATATAATGATAAATTGATACATGACTATCCTAACATTGTAATCATACTTTTGTTTATCTTTACACCTTTTAATATTCCTTTTATCAATCCTTACTCATAGATACATAAGGGATTATGAAAATCCTTTATGGGCATGATTCATTTACCAAATATGTAATATGTTCATATTGACTTCCTTTTACATTTTAGATGATAATCATGTTACCCACTTGATGATTGTTGTTACAAATTTATAATTATAACCTAGCTTCTTTCTCTTAATATCCATGGTGAAATATGCAAGGACTCTTATGTTGGCAAAAGACACTGTTCTGGTGATGCTATATGCATGGAGATTACTTCGGGGTTGTCATTGATGGTGACTCAGCCTAGTAATCCTATCTGGTACATGTAGATTTGATCTACCAGAAGTCATATTGACTTTAGGTATAAGTCCGACAGAGTGTGAACTCAGTGTACAGATTCAGTGAGCACAATTCATTCTTAGTGATGCAGTTTTGGTTGCAGTGATTGGGATAGTTGATTGGTTATTTAAGGCAGATCACTTCGCATTCTTAGCCTCCAGTGTTGATTCCAGTGCATAATTCTTCGTCTGGTATCTGGTGATTCTAGAAGAGCAGAGCTATTGTGTGGACAGGCTGGGTAACGTGTGTTGCAGAATTGTAGGGATGGTTTTCATGATTGGTGTTGTGTTCAAGGAGTTTGTGTCATTGCATGTGAAGCTTGTGATCATATGTTTTAGGTCTAGTATATGGATTTGTGATAGATTGATTTGACATGAGACTACACATTTCATATTTTGTAGTTTTGTGAAGCTAGCCTGTTTGGGATCTATTTTGGTGGTGCAAATATATAAGATAGTTTTGGGTGATCATTTTGGTGAGAATATATGTGTGTGAAATCTTTTTGGGAGCTATTGAGCACAGTTTCACATGCAGTAGAGCAAAATAGAGAATTTTCTTAGAGAAGTGGTAGTGGATCATTTTGAGCTTAACCAAAACTGATTTATGGCATTAATAGATGTTATATTCCAGTTCAGACATTGTATTTTCTTTTATATCACATTTGTAGGATAGTGAGTCCTCCAAGGTTGCAGCCTTGTTTTGTACTTGAGCAGTGAGCTCTAGGCAGTGTGCTTGAATGCAAGTGCATCCCCCTTTTGTAATATTGTTCTACTACTAGCCATAGTATAATAATATTGTGGGTTCAAATCCCATAATTTTTTTTCCCTTTCCAGGTTTCCATGTAAAAATCTTGGTGTTATGGTTGTGTGGTTATTTGTTTTGAGTTTTTGCATTATACTTCCTATCTTTTGCATATGGCGGTTTAAGAATCAGTTTAGCAAACTAGTAAATTGTAGAACATTGATTCACCCCTCCCTGTTAGTGTTCATTGATTCCAACAATTGGTATCAGAGCCAGAGAATTTGTGAAAAGGGCCAAAGAGTAAAATATATTGAAGGAGGAAGACATGGTGAAGCAACAGGCTAAGTTGGTTCCCCCTCCTCCAAAGTAGGCTAAGGCTAAGTAGAGTAAGTTTTCACCCATATTTGATGTGAAAAAGGTAGTCCCTCTACCGGTGGAATTGAAAATAAGAAGAAGGAGAAGCCAGTGAGAAAGTACATTGTTGTGGAAGAAGAAACTGAATCAGATGAAGAGGTTAGAGAAGTGAAGAAGACTGCCACATATGCCAGGGTAGTCCAGAAGCCCTTATCCGGTGTAGCTCCACCTGCAAAGAAAGCTAAAACTCAAGGCGAGTCATCTGAAAGAACAAGAGTGGGCAAGAAGAAATTAGAAATAGATGAAGCTCTCAAGTCGAGTAAGCTTGAAGGTCCTTACACTATTGTGTCTCTATTACAAAAGATTATAGATAGAATAGTAAAAGAAGGCAATACTAAGAAGGATGTAGGGGTGAGCACAAATGCAGAGATAGTGAAAGAGAAAGGAGAAGAGAAGATTGATGAGGCTCTGGTATCCATGAAAAGAGCCACTGATAAAGGGAAGCAGATTGCAACTGATGAAGATGACTATTCACATGGACCAATTGATTTGAGTACTCTATCTCCTATTCAAGCACTAAAATTAGCTACCCTTGCTCAAATCAAAGCTAGTGAGGACTTACTTAACTCCGCATCTAAGGAAAAAGAGGTTGTATCTCTAGAAACTACAGCTTTGGAGAAAATTTTGCCTACTCTTTAGCAGGATTCTAGTGACACACCCTTTGATAAGCTTAAGGGTATGTTACATAAAGCTGAATCAGATTTTGAGTCATTAGAGAAAGCGGTCGATGAGGTAGTTCTGAAAATATTTAATGACATGAGATTGAAAAAAAAATTGCAAGCGGTTGAAGGTGACAGAGTCAGTTTGAAGACTGTTGTAAAAAGTGTTGAGGATGCCCTAAATGAAGGTGGTAAGATCTATAAGTCATGTCTCATTTTGCCTAAATTTACAGTAGACATTGACAAGAAAATATGGGATCATGAAGGGAAGTTGGTTTCAGATTTTCCCAGTAATTTTGAAGCTCTGATAATAGATCTAACTAATAAAATAAAGAGTTTGTATAAAGAGAGAGATCAGATTATTAGTAGAGTAGGAGTATTGAGGAATCTAATCACTCCCCGGTTGGACACTTTGTTTGGAGCTCAGCAGGATGGAGTAAGTGCTTTGGGAACATATGTACCATCAGATCTTAAGGGCATAGAAGTACATGCATATATGTTTAGTGCTTTAATCAATGTTTTGGACTATTTCTTGAGAGGATGGAATGAGTATCCGAAGTCTTTGAAGGTAACTTATGTAGATATTTTCAAGTTTTTGTAGATCACTATATACAGTCTTTTGTGTATAAGTTTTAGCGGACTCCTACCTTTTCCTTTGATGTCAAAGGGGGAGAGAGAAGTGAAAAATGATGCACATTCTTAGGGGGAGTCAGTTAAGTGTACATATTTTTAGATTGATTGTAGTTTTGGAATTTTGGAGCACTTGTCAATTTTTACAGTGTTGCCATCAATGCCAAAGGGGGAGATTGCTAGTAAAAGACAATGTTTCGGTGATGTTGGATGCAAGGATATTACTTCAAGGTTGTCATTGATGGTAACTCATCCTAGTAATCCTATCCGGTACTTGTATATTTGATCTACTGGAAGTCATATTGACTTTAGGCATAATTTCAACAGAGTGTGAACTCGATGTACAGATTCAATGAGCACAATTCATTCTCGATGATGCAGTTTTGGTTGCGGTGATTGGGATAGTCGATTGGTTATTTAAGGTAGATCACTTCGCATTCTCAATCTCTAGTGTTGATTCTTCATCTAGTATCTGGTGAATCCAGAAGAGCAGAGCTATTGTGTGGACATGTTAGGTAACGTGTGTTGTGGAATTATAGGGATGGTTTATGTGATTGGTGTTGTGTTCGAGGAGTTTGTGTTGTTGCGTGTGAAGCTTGTGATCATATCTTTTAGGTACGATATATAGATTTGTGATGGATTGAGCCAACATGAGATTGCACATTTCATATTTTACAGTTTTGTGAAGTCGACCTATTGGAGATCTATTTTGGCGGTGTGGATATATAAGATAGATTTGGGTGATCATTTTGGTGAGAATATATGTGTGTGAAACTATTTTGGGAGTGATTGAGCACAGTTTCACGTGCGCATCTTGAGTTTTTGTGATCTAGTATTTGGCAGCAAAACAGAATAGAACGGTTTCTCAGAGCAGTGGCATTGGATCATTTTGAGCTTAACCGGAGCTGATTTTTGGCATTAGTAGATTTTGTATTCCAGTTCAGACATTGTATTTTCTTTTATATCATATTTGTAGGATAGTGAGTTCTCCAAGGTTGCAGCCCTATTTTGTATTTGAGAAGTGATCTCTAGGCAGTGTGCCTAAATGCAAGTGCATTCCCCTTTTGTAATATTGTTCTACTACTGGTCATAGTATAATAATATTGTGGGTTCAAATCCCACCGTGGTTTTTCCCTTTCTAGTTTTCCGCATAAAAATCTTGATGTTATGGTTGTGTGGTTATTTGCTTTGGTTTAACAAACTAGTAAATTGCAGAACATTGATTCACCCCCCTCTCAATGTTCATTGATTCCAACATCTTGGACAATTTTTTTGAAATATTCCTATAACTATCTTAAGTGTGACAATGGACTATTATATGGATTATGATAGTGATAAACCCTCCTATTTTAGTGTAGATCTTCTTTCAAACCCTTGGTCAACTCTCTAAAATCCAAAAGGAAACATCCAATATACCTTTTCATTGAGATTTAATGACCTATGAGCTCTCAAATGGACTAATAATAGTCCAATATGTTTATCATAATCACGGACTTCTTGAAACCCTTTTAAATTTTTCTCTTCATTCTTGTATGGTTTTGAAGCCATGTGATATTCATTTGGATTGTGTTTGGGATATATTTGTCTCCTAAAATTGAACCTTCATAATGTATTCAAACTTTAACAATAATACACCCATTGTGATAGATGGATAAGGCATATATAAATATATGGGGATGTGTGCATGTGGGGACAAGCAAAGGGTATGAGAATGAACCTACCTTAACACAATATTGTACAATTTGTTGATATGTACATGTTTTAAGAAATTATCCTAAGATGAGGACAAGACTAAATGGGAAATGAGACGGGCATACAAATATTATAGGATTATATTTTTCCCAGTTTATTGTTTATGAAAATCCTATAATATTCAAGTATCTTAGAGTGTGTAGCACTCATAAAAATCTATATAAAGTAAATATTCAAAACTAAAAGGATATCATGAAAGTAAATATATGAATGTAAAGGTTAATATTATTTTTCGTGCATGTTAAGACTTGCAATTTATTTTCAACACCATGTTCAAGCACAAGCCAAGAGTCCAAGGTGATTTCAAATATAAACTTGGCTACATTTGAATATTATTTATATTTAGGGGTTTTCTATTTTGTCATTCTTTCTTTGTCAGCTATGATTCCCACTTTGATTCCATTGTTGTTGACCTTGTTTTGTGTTGTTGGCTTATTGGCCTTTGGGTTTTCCTTTGCATCCTTGACATTTTGGCATGTATTCTTCCATTTCCCTAATCTCCAAACCTCAATAGTTTCTTGACAACATGATTACATCACCAATGAATGAGAAAAAAATAGAGAATTTCAAATAGATTGAAGGTTCTAGGTGTTCAAGGAGCCCAAGAATATCCAATAATTCTTGATCCAATCTTAAGTATCAATAGTGTGTTTTTGCATAGTTGTCAATGACTTCCATAGGTTTTTGAACCTTTGTTAGTTATCGACAAGGTTCTTGAAACCACCATCAATTCTGAAAAGAGAACAAGTAACAAAAAAGAAGAGAGGTGAAATGTTAGAGGTTCCTAGTCAATGAGGAACCTCTAGTACAAGAGAAATTTTAAAGAGCCAATAAAGGAAGACATAAGAGCATTACAAGGTTCTGAGAACCTAAGAAACCTTTGATGAGATTCCTACTTCCTAAGGAACCCCTGACCTCTAACAAGTTAAAAAGCTCAACTAAAGAGACGAACCCAACAATGGAACATGGAAAAGAGAAGAAGGAAAAAAGAAGAGTAAAGAAGATAAAATTGGCCGTTCTAGGTGTTCTAGAAATTCTTGGAATTGTTAATTAGTTCCTAAGAGACGACTAAATCCTAACAACTAGCAAATAATTATACAAGGTAAAAGAAGATGGAGAAATAAGAAACAACATTTGAGGTGTTCCAAGAATGCTTAAAAATCTTGATTTTGTTCTTTATCAACTATGAGCCCTCAATTTCATACCTAACCAATTATGAAACCCTAATTTTATTCTTGAACAATTGTAAACTATTGATAAAGCACTAGGAAAGTGCTAGATCATTGATTGAAGTATCCAATGATCCATTTTCATGCCATTAGTGGGAAATATTTAGTTATAAAGAAAATATTAGTTCCATGAGAAGATTGGCCATGAATATATTTATAGTTTAATTACAAAAAGGAATTGTAGCAGGTGGCATGCTAACAAAAACTGGACTAGTTTTCACATGAAGTTGTGTGCAAATCATTGTTCCTTGAACCTAAGGTGAAAAAATTCCTCTTAGGTGCCATGTAGTTTTATTTTAACCTTTAAAACGGATTTTCCTTTTTTTTTTTGTAATTTATCATCAAATATCAATTATTTTGAGTGTAGTTTATTTATAGAATCATTATTGTATTGACTTGTTCTTTGTTGTACATAAATATGCCTTCTGGTCAATAAAAAGCCAATATCCAGTCTACTCAAAGCTATATTTTTGTACATGCTATGAAATGATTGATTATTTCTTATGTTAGAACATTTATCTTTGATTTATGTCTCATTTTTCTTGTATTCACTTGTGCATGTAAATTCCTTTTAAATTTATTATAAAATCAATACCTCTTTATGAAGTAATTATGCACTTAGGTCAAAACTTGAGTTGTGCATTGTTTGTTTTCCTTTTTAGTCATAATGTGCATACCTATGCAAGTGCAAGTCATAAAAACTGATTGAATCCTTCTAAGTATAATAGATTGATGTAAAAAGGTCACACATTTGACTCAACGAACCAATAGATCCCTTATCAAGTAACCTATTATTTTGAAGGTTTTCATTTAATTATCGACCAAGGATATATCTTGTTTGATGATATTGGCACTATATATGTAATTAAGGAGTCTCTAAGTTATTCTATTAGTTGTGTATAGGAAATTGATTGAAAGAAACAAACTAATTTACACACTGTAGACACTTAAAAATAATTATTTTAAGTTCTTCGCATAATTAATTTTATTAATTGTGCCAATTCCTATTCCTCCTCAATATTAATTAAATATAATTAATGTTGTCACTATAGTTTGTTTATTGATTTATTTAATAAATCAATCCACCTTTATTCCTCTAAAAATCCCTAATATTAAGTCTCCTCAAATTCCTCCTTTTAATTAATTAATTTCAATTAATTAATTAATTTAGGTGATTCCTACAAATCACCTTTTTCCTAATCCATCATTAACCTAATGAATTCTTCTAGAAGCTCCCTAAACTCACTTATCATTATTCTTCTAATTTTTAATTCCCTCCACTCATTCTCTCTCCTAGTCAAATCCTCCTACAAATATTATCTACCCTAATCTCACCTAGTCATTCTTCTAATCCCTCTCCTAATGAGTTTCTAGTGGCTAATCGTCATGATTAGCCACAAAGTCAACTTATTGTCCCTTCCATCCAACCACCTTCCTTAAATGCTCTTTTCCTAGGTGAATGTGAGATTTTCAAAATCTCATATTCCTCTAGGCATCCCATCCTCCAAGGAATTTTTAATTCCTCCTTATTCCTCCAATCCCCATGATCATCCTTTTTGAAGAATTTTTAATTCCTCATCCCCATCCCTCAAGGAATATTTTATTCCTTTCTCTTCCCTAGGAACATTAGGAAGTCTTCCCAATGAGCCTTGAGGAGTGTGGAGACAAGAAATGCCTTAAAGGCATATCTCTTGGTCTCCGCACTTGTCTTGTCACCTCCTCTTGGGCCATGTGTGGGCTCACAAGAAATCCTGCCCCTTCATCTTGGATCAATCCTAGCCCTCCATTTCTCCTTCTCTCCTCCTATAAATTGAGGACTCCATCTCCTTGTTTCTCATCTCCAAGTCAAGTAAGTCTATGTTGCTGTTTTGAGTTTAAGAAATCATCCTCATATTCATATTATGCCAAAATTTGCACTCACCCACACTTAGCCAATTCATACCTCATCGTTCATCAATTCATCCCTCCTCATCCATCCATCTTCCATCCATTGTGCATAATCTTAGAGAGCCAACCACACTATCCTTATTGGACCAATCCAATCAAGCTAGGAAGGGGCGCATTCTTGGCTTCAACAAGAGTCCAAATCGGAGGAACAAGAGAACTCTCTTGGCAAGGTATAAAAGATTGTTTTTCATGTTTTGTGTCTTTGTGCTTTGATTCGAATTAACAATCTAACCTTGCAACAAGATATTTCCCTTGGTTCACACACTGTATAACAGTGTTGAAAGTAAATCTAACTACACAATAATTATTGTGGGTAACTAATCAATGACACACAAATGGTTGTGATTTGCCGAGATGTTGAAGACAACAACAACATATTTGATGACCGGTGATGTTTATGCACCTTTGGCATTGTTGTCAAAGGGGGAGAATAAGAAATATGATTGGGAAGAAGAAATATATTAGCCTAAGGAGGAGAAGATGTGTTACATAAAAGGGGAGAAGAAATGAAGATTTAGTTCCAGGAGGAGAAGAGAAGAACCGATAGAAGAGTGAAGTATAGCAGAGAAGTTCCAGAACTGAGCAACATGATTTTAGTTGAATATTTTGGTGTTTATGTTGGTGTTTCCATCAATGCCAAAGGGGGAGAATGTTGGCATGATTGGCATAACCGATGCATATGAAGAATGATGACTGAACTGGTAAAGGACTATTTGTGATGACATTGTGATGAAGAGATTGAGATTGCATGATTGGAAGACTTTGATCAATTATTTGTGTTGTCATTGATGGAAATTGATGTTTACTACATTGTATTTGGTCATCTTAGTCTTTTTGGTCTACTGGAAAGACCTTATTGGTAAAGAAACAGGAAACTAGGAATTAGGACCTTAACCGGTAAATGAGGAAATGTTTTGATTAGATCTGGCGATTGGTGGTGATTGAAGTGTTGCGGTTTGGAATGTGAGTTTGTATCATTGTAATATGTATTTGACCGGAGCCACATCATGTTCTAGTTATTGGAAGTCACGTTTATGATTTATGTTGTATTTTTGCTAGGGTTTAAGGACCGGTAAAGAGTTCTCTTAATCGGTAATGATTTTGAGTTCAGCGGTGGATCACATTATGTTTATAAGTTGGTGATGACATGGCTAAAACCGCATGAAGTGTTTGAATGATGTTTTGGCGCAATCAAGAGTGAATTTCTTGGGAATGTGCGAAGTGCTTAGCAGAATGAGCTAAGGGTTTGAAAGTGTATCGGATCGAGGTGCAATGATCATTCAACAACTGTAATTGATTTGTAATTGATTGTTATGATCCATTTGATGATCTATAATGAGTTGTAAAGATCTGTGACGATATATATTGTAAGTCTTAGGGTTTAGTAACCGTCTAAGTTGTAAAGGTTATTTAGGTCGGTTTAGTTGATGTTTTTTGTGTCATTGGTTTTTGAGAAGAGTGTGAAGCCGAACCAGAGTGTGAGAGATCTGCCAGAGTAAAGTAGATTTGGAGAAGAATTGGATTTGATCAAGCAAGCAGTTAAGTTCTATACCCAAATCATTCACTGTTGTTCCCTAACAGTTGCAACAGTCAAAATCTGTTAACTGGGTAGGTCCTAATAGGCCTTACATTATAAGTCCCTTAACCGGGTAGCTCAAGATCTGAGTGATAAATCCTCTTGCAGGGTTGATCCTAACAGGTCAAATCTCCTAACTAGGCTCATCACCTAAATCCCTTAACCGGGTAACTCCTAACAGGGTATGCTCCTAACTGGGCTAGGCTCCTAACAAGGCGCATTCTGAAAGAGTGCACAATTTTTGTGGGTACCAATTCCCGCCGTGGTTTTTCCCTATTTGGGTTTCCACGTGAAAAACATGGTGTTGATGTGGTGAATGTTTCTGATGTGTTGATTTGGTTTACTTTCAGTTTATGCATGTTGATGAACACTTAATGAGCAGTTTTGTTAAATCAATTTAACAGTTGGTTATCAATGATTACCGATAATGGTAAAGAGTTTTTTACTAGTTTATGATTGATTTGGTGAAGTTTTATAAGTTCAAGTTTTAAGTTTGAAATTGTTGTTAATACTAATTCATCCCCCCTCTCAGTATTAACCGGATCCTATCACATTAACAATTGATATCAGAGCACTGGTCCTCTGTGTTCAGAAAGCTTAACAGCTTGAGGGAAAGATATTGAAGAAAGATGATGAAGAAGGAGGGTCCCAAGTTTACCAAGGACAACTACTGGATATGGAAAGATCGGATGAAGATATACATTAAAGGATTGGGTGCTAGGTATTGGAATCATGTGGTAAACAAGTATGTTGCTCCTACTACCAACCCCTTGACACCAGATGAGCTTAAAGAACAACAAGGAAACATTCAAGCCTTGGAAGCAATTGTAAGTACTTTATCTGATTTTGAGTATATAGATGTTCATGGATTAGAAACTGCATTTGAGGTATGGGAGAAATTAGACTTGATTTATGGAGGAGATGAACATGTACAAAGAGCAAAAGAAGAAAGTTTAAGAGGCAATTTTGATGACATGAAAATGGTTGATGGTGAGAACATTGCACAATATGGTCAAAGGATTAAAGAAGTTGTGGGTGGTATTAAGAGTGCTGGAGGTAAGATTGATGATGATGTTGTTGTTAGTAAAATGCTTAGAAATCTCCTACCACAATATGCTATTAGAGTTTCTACAATTCAAGAACTGAGATCTATTTCTAAAGATAAAGTCATTGTTGATTCTCTTATTGGAAAGTTGACTGCATTTGAGTTAAACAACTTTGATAATAGTATTTCAAAACTGTCTGAATCTGCTTTTAAAACTTCTATAACCGGTACATCTGTGAAGAAAGGAAATGATATTTGTCATAATCATGACTGCAGGTCTAGTGATGGCGGTAGCAAAGGTGATGATAATAATAAAGATCATCTGATGGAACTTGAGGCACTATTGGCTTAAAGATTTCCTAGAGGCACCGGTAAGTACAAAGGTAAAATTCCTTTGAAGTGTTTTTTCTTGCAACAAGATTGGACACATTGCTGCAAATTGTCCTAATGGTGATAAAAAGGAAAAGTTCAGGAAATTTAAATGAAAAGGACAGAAACATTGCTATGTTGCAGTTGATGAAGGAGTAACTGATGAAGAATCAGAAAAAGATGACAATGAGGAGATAGTGTTTGTTGTTGTGCAGGAAGATCTGACTGATGAAAAGGCATTGGTGTCTCACATGGTTAGCAGTGATGAATGGATAATAGATAGTGGTTGCTCACACCACATGACCAATGATAGAAACAAGTTCTTATCTCTTCAAGAATTTGGTGGCGGTGTGGTAAGGTTCTATAACAACTCACCCTGCATGTTTAAAGGTAAAGAAACTATTTCATTGAATGAAAAAAGTAATACAAATGACTTATTTTGGGTTGATGGATTAAAACATGACCTTTTGAGTGTTGGTCAGTTAAATGATAAGGGATATCTTCTAAAATTTAAAAGTGGAGTGTGTAGGATTCTTGGAACTAATGGAGAATTAGTTGCTACTTGAAAGAAGACAAGAGGTAATCTTTTTCATCTGAATACTAATGTGAATAGTTGTTTGGTGACAAAGATTGAAGATGGTTGGTTGTGGCACAAGAGGTTTTGTCATGTGAATTTTGACAATTTGATAAAGGTTAGTAAATCAAGTATTGTGAGAGCTTTTCCCCAGCTTGTTAAATTGGATAATGTGTTATGTAAGGACTGTCGGATGGGTAAGATGACTTCTGTATCTCTTAAGACTAAGTCTTTTGCTTCATAAAATATTCTAGATTTGGTTCATACTGATCTTTGTGGTCCTATGAGGACTAAGAGCTATAATGGTGATAGATATTTCATGATTTTCATTGATGATTTTTCCAAGATGATGTGGGTAACTTTTCTAAGAGAAAAGTCTGAAGCATTCGGTAAATTCAAAGCATTCAAAGCTTTAAAGAAACCGAGAAGAATTTGAAATGTTTGAGATCTGACTGGAAAATCACTACCGGTGGAGCTTTTCTTCTTGGAGGTAGATCGGTTGCTTGTACAAGTAAGAAGAAAACTTGTGTTTCATAATCAACAATAGAGGAAGAGTATGTTGCAGCATCAATGAATTGCACGCAGGCAATTTGGATGAGACATGTGTTAGAAGGTTTTAAACTTGATATGTTTGAACCAGTAACTACTTATTGTGATAATTCAAGTGCAATTAATATTTTAATAAATCTTGTATTGCATGCAAGAACTAAACACATAGAATTGAAATATCACTTTATAAGGGAGAGAGTGTAGGAAAAACAAGTCAGAATGGAGAATGTGACAAGCAAAGAGCAGCTAGTAGACATTTTCACAAAACCATTGCCGAAGACTACCTTTGAGTACCTTAGAGATAAATTAGGGGTCAGACCCCTACACACAAAAAAAATAAGATGACCAAATACAACATAGTAAACATCATTTTCCATCAATGAAAACACAAATAACTGATCAAATTCATCCAATCATGCAATCTCAATCTCTTCATCACAATGTCATCACAAACAGTCCTTTACCGGTTCAGTCATCATTCTTCATCTGCTTCAATTATGCCAATCATGCCAACATTATCCCCCTTTGGCATTGATGGAAACACCAACATATTAAACTAAAATCAAGTTGCTCAGTTCTGGAACTTCTCTTGTTATAACATTTTAAAGCCTTACTCTTTGTAGAGTAACCAAGAAAAATACCTTCATCATACTTTGCATCAAACTTTCCAGTGAAATCATCACATTTAATGAAACATTTACTCCCAAAAATTTTAAAGTAACTTACATTAAGAGTCTTGCCATGCCATAATTCATAAGGTGTTTTGTTGTTACCTCTCTTGACAAGTACCCGGTTCAAAGTGTAAATAGCAATGCTAACTGCTTCTCTCCAAAACATTTTCGGTACTTCACCTTAAATCAACATGGTTCTAGCAACTTCAACAATTGTTCTATTCATTTTCTTTGCTATCCCATTCTGTTGTGGAGTTCTAGGAGATGACATCTGCCTCTTGATTACCTGATCATCACAAAACTTCACAAACTCATTAGAAGTAAATTGACTGAACCGGTAAAGACTGTTGGTGATATGCAACCGGTAAAGGATTGATTGGTGAATGTGATTGAGATTCATGTTTGATGACTAATTATTGTGTTGTCATTGATGGAAACAATGTTTTTGTAGTCATGTAAGTCTTGGAAGCCAACTGTTAAGGTATAACCGGTACATAAGGCAGTTTAACAGAGAACCGATAATTAGGTCTTCAACTAGTAAATAGGAACAGAGTTGCAATCATGCAACCGGTACATGCGATTGATGAAGAGTTAGATGATTCAGTTTTAAAGAAATGATGGAAATAGGTTTTGTCTTGTTTTTTATTTGTTATGTTAGTGGCCGACATAAGTTCGGCGTACAATGTTAGTTTGTCTAGATTCATTGAACCTAGGAAATTATTCGAAGGTTGTTAGCCGACTAAGTTGATGTCTATAAAAAGTGTGATGAATTTTGAATGCATGTATGAGATCGAAGGCGAATATTGAGATTCTGATTGTGCGGTGATTAGTGAAGCTCTGTATTGATGTGTTGTTGAAGTTTTGAGGACTTGAAGTGGATCTTATCAGACATAGAGGTGTTGCATGAAGATCATTTGACTGTTGTTAGCCTAATAGTTACAACAGCAAAATCCCTTAACCGGGTAGGTCCTAACAGGCCTTACTAGTGTAGGGGCACCTCTTCAACAAGAAAATCATGGCTTTGAGGTTGAATACTAGGATCATAGTGTTTGTCTTAGTGTCTTGTGTTTATGCAAGTTTCATGTATTCAATAAAGACCCCACCATGTAAACCCATGTCACTAATTAGGTAATTTGATAAGCCAATTGGGACAAAGTGGTCAATAGGGGTAGTAAAAGGTTTAGTTTTGTGTTTGATAGGTTTATGAAATTTTTTAGGGGTTTTTGGTTGATCCAAGTGTGTGGATCCCCACCTTAGAAAGTTTGACAATATTTTGTGCAAAATTGCAACTTTTCAAAATGCAGTTGGGGGAAGCCTTTCAACGGCTCCAACCTCCTCCAAATTCGGTTGGAAACTGGTGGAGAGTTTTATAAACCTTTTGGACATGATTCCCAAGGTTTCTAATGGTGTAAATGGAAGTTTGAAGCAATAAGACAAAAACAAAACTGAGTTTTCCTAGAAATTTTGAGTTTGCAGTGATTGTACGTACTGGTACGGATTGTATTGAGTCACATCATTCATGGATTAGATGCAGGAATGAATTATATTTGATTTGGTGGTGGTCTGAGACTTTGATTGTGTCATTGTAGTGAGAACCCTCCATTATTCTGACTGTAACCCGGAAAACCAGGGTTTGGTTAGGGCTTCGCCAAATAATGGTCATATCTTGCATCTCCTTCATCTAGAAGTTCTTTCCTTTGGTGGAATGCAATATTGGTATGTTTACTTGAAGATTTCCATGGGTTGTTGTAGGGAAGACTTGGTTGTGAGGAGAAAGAAGCAAAACTAGGTAGGCATCTTATGTCACTACCTTAAGCAAATTTAGGATAGTCATCATAAAATCTGATAGCGGTGGATTCTAGGCATGCAACCCTAGAATTAGAGGTTATTCACCATTCCCCACATACACATACCTTTTTTTTATAGTTGGTATACCGGTAATGGGGTTTCTTTGTAAATTAGGCCTAATCGCCCTAATTAGGTCTCTAGGCTTCTAAGGGGTTCAGACCCTTAGGTTGCAGATCTTGCCAATCCATTTTGGGGATGAGTGTAACTCCCAAAAGGGTATCTGGAATATTGAGTATTTTTTCAGAGTGTGTGGAATATTTTGGATTTTAGATCAATTCTCTCGCTAAATAGGGCTACTAGCCTAGGGGGTAGGTTTCCAAATGAGGTATAAGGATTAGAAGACAAAACCCTTAACCAATGCTTGGAAGAGTCCTTAATAGTCATGAATGGACCAATTCTGAAGCCCCTAAGAGAAGGAGTCACCGGTGAGGCATGTTAGAGAAGTTGAAGCCGTTTACTCATCTTGAGTAGGTGTTAGGCTTGAGTAGTGGAGAGTAGTTAAAACCTTAAGATGTGGAGTCCTTTCTATATGCGGGAGAAGCGGGGCTATGAAACTCAAAATGTGAAAATATGATCTCAAAGGGCTTGTCCACACACCCACAGGACTTCTTGGTGCAAGTTATGGAGTCATGAGGAATGACTCAACTTCCCAAGGTAGGTTCCATGGTTCTCTATCTCACAAGGTCCCTCAAGCCAATGCCTTTGCTCTCAGATCACTGAGCAAAGTGACTTAGGGATGACGAATGCAAGAATGAGGGATGCTTTAGATTGATTTTAACATGAAATGCATCCTATTTATGCATGATTCTATAAATGAGTTAAACCAGATTATAAGATGACAAGGTTAGTAGCAATACTATCCTAACATGATATACTAGTCAATGATTTAAGCTAATGATAACATAAATACTCTAAAATGCTTATTAGATTAATTCCTATTATAAAGAGAGGCTAGATGTATTGATAAAATTGAGCATTAATGAGATACTAAAAGATTGGATGGATGCTTAAAATGGAGGAATGAGAGCTCTATTTATAGTGAAAATAGGGCAATGGATGGTCAAGATTGGAGGAGTTAATCAAGGGTCAAGATTGAAAGTTATCAATCCATGTTTACAATTTTCACCAATGAAATGGTGACAATTGTCAACATAAGACTGCTTGAGAGGAGAGGTAAGAAGCATTAAATGCTTGAGAAGACCTCATGGTTACCCTAGGAGGTAAGAGTTAAGGTTAGGTTAGGGTTATCCAATGGATAAAGCTTTTACCCAAGGGGTAAACTCTTGTGCAAAGGTTAAAGGAATAACCATGGTCAAAGCAATGAATGCTTGATGAGACCCCTGGGTTAGATGAGGGTTAAGTTAGGCAAAAAGTCTCTAACCATGCCACTAAGGGTTAGTTAACCATTAATGGTTTGAAGACTTTGGGGAAAAATTTGTAAGAGTCCTTCCAAATTTGGGGGTATTCAACAAGTTAGCTTGTTGAAGGCATAAAGGCTTTAATGCCTTTTGAAGACTTTACTCCAAATTTGAGAAGTGACCTCCTCAAATTTAGGAAAAAGGGATAATGGATGGGTTTAGGCTAATTGATTAGGATTAGATGGATTCTAGAAGAAATTAGGAAGAGGGTTAGGATGCAAGTGGGAGATGTAGGAAAATGCAAGTGGGTGGGGAAAATAGAATTTAATTAAAATATAATTAATTAATTTTAATTTGGTTGCAAGTTGAGAAATTAAATAAATTAGATTTATTTAATTGGGGTAAACTATTTAATTAAATGTAAATTTAATTAAAAAGTAGAGAGAAGGGATTTAGTTAAATAAAATGATTTATTCAATTAAATGATGTAAAGGGCTTAAGTGAATTTAAATAAATAAATTGAATAATTTATTTAATTAAATAGAAGAATGCGGGTAATTTAATTAAATTGGATTTAACTAAATAGAGGAATGAGAATAAAATGAACATTAATTATTCATTTAGGAATATGGTCATTTTTATACGTCTACATTTTGCCCCTCTTTGAAGTGACGTGTGTGCACATGTTGATTCAAAGAAAATGATGTGTCGCCATGAATTGGTTATGATCAGTGTGATGTCATGTCGAGATGTTCATGTCATGCCCCATATTTGATAACCGATGCCCCAGATTTGATAAATGATGTTGATAATGGCCCCTCAGGAGATGAATCAAAAATTTGAAAATTTGATTTGTTTTGATAAATTTGATTGCATTTTATTTTTTTGTCTATGTTGAATGCGATAAATTGATTCATCTCCCGATAATGATGTTTGTGAGGGTTAGAAATGAGCCCATGAGCAATTTGCATGTTTGTCCACACAACCCTAATTTTCATTTACCCTATAAAAAGGTAAAAAGTGATTTATTTTGTCTCATTTGCGTTTGTTGACTTTGGAGAAAGTGACACTTGGAGAAAAAGACAAAATGTCGATTCCTTTTGCTTCTCGTCGATTTGAGCACATTCGGAGGTATCGGAGGCCCGCCACGTATGGACCACCAGTAAGTTATCCTTTTTGACCCCTTCTGGATTTTTGTTTTGTCATTTTTTATCATGTTTTTGAATTTTTCCACGCAAATTTAATGGTTTAGCGCGACGGGTAAAAACTATAGCACATACGATAAGTTGTGTAGTGCGTGGAGTTTAATTAAGTAGGGTAGCGTCCAGGTAGATTAGGATAGCGTAGGGGTGGGTTAGGGTAGCACATAGAATTAGGTTAGTACATCGACGACACAGGGTAGCACATAGGGGAAAAAGGTTAGCGCGTAGGAAAGACCTAGCGCATAGGGTTAGCAGGGGCTCGCAGGGTTAGAGCAGGACAGCGCATAGGTTTGACCTAGCGCATAGGGTTAGGTTCGTAGCGCATATGCCAAGTAGGATAGCGCATAGGCTAGAAGTGGTGCAAAGGGTAGTTTGGGTGGTGTGTTAATGGGATAGGGTAGCGCATAGGTGCGGACTAGCGCGTAGGGTGAATGTGGTAGCTCATTGATAGGACAGGGTAGCGCATAGGCAGCAGTTTAGCACGTAGATAAGATTTTTTAGCGCATGAGCAGAAAAATTTGGGTAAAGTAGGATTTTTTTTATGAAGAAAATAGGTAGGTTTTTGCCAGTTGTGCTGAGATGGGTGCGAATTTCAGTCTGCGTGTCTACTGTCATTGTTTTGATAAGTTGCCCAAGATGAGTTCCAATATGGTTTTTTTTGGATAGATAACTTGATTTGATTTGCAATGTTTCAAGTTGATATTGATTTGATGATTATGTGATATGATGTGGATTTTGATATGGATGTTTTGATATGAGCTTGATTTGATATGCATTGTTTCAAATTGATATATATGTGGAACTTGAGTTGTTTTACAAGCTGATATGATTGTGGAACTTGAGTTGTGTTACAAGCTGATATGAATGTGAAACTTGAGTTGTTTTACAAGTTGATATGAATGTCAAACTTGAGTTGTTTTACAAATTGATATGATTTGATATGGAAATGGATGTGATATGATGTGGAACTTGATTAGATTTTCAAAATTTCAAGTTGATATGAATTGATTTGATGAGGAAACTGATATTGGACTTGTTTTGCTTTGTGATAGGAGCATATTGGAGTTGTTCAGTCGCGAGAGCGATTTCCAAGACTGTGGTCATTGATACCACGATTGACACAGGCTGACAGGGATATCATCGAGAGGTGTGGCCTATCCTCTTTGTTAGAGATGCCCCGGTTTATCATTAACCGAGGTTTATTGACAACGTTAGCCGAGAGGTGGCATAGTGACACCAACACCTTCCATTTGGTGACAGCTGAGATCACAGTGACACCTGAGGATTGCTACCGGATTCTGCGGATTTACGTGGTAGGTGCACTGTTACCATATGGGCAGACAGAGGAGGGCAAGACAGAGGCACTTTGTCGGATTCTACAGGATGATACGATTTGTGGATATGAGATCCCCTGGCAGGAGTTCATTGATTTGGATTATGCTCCTCTACCATCAGTGCTAGCAGGATTCATAGGTGGTTTCTTATGTCCCAGCTGTAGGTTGAAGGGACTAGTAGTAGGATGGGGGTTGGTCCTGGAGGACATGGTGATACAGGGTCGCCGATTTGCATAGGGGTCGACTATGTTGGCCCACTTATACAGGGATCTACATCAGGTGGTTTACTTGGGGTACAATAGTCTATCCGATGGAGTGACACTGCTACAGGTATGGGCATGGGAGAATATTCCCGCAGCCAGGCCACTGGCAGGCAGAGATAGGCCTGTTAGGTGTGCTTATGCATACAGATATTGAGGGATAGTTGTCCAGCATAAGCTGGGAAAACTAGAGCATTGGAGAAGAGTGTTAGATGATATTGATATGGTCATCTGGAGACCGTACATGGAGTGCGAGATATGGGCAAAGGATGGGATGGAGATGCCCTATGTCTACATGTCCTGATTTTTGATAGGGCGAACACCCTTTGTTATTGAGAGATTCCTGCATAGCTGAGTGTTGCATTAGTATGGTCATTAGCAGGGAGTTCAACAAGGAGCATGCTTATATTCTCAATGAAGACAGGATATACCAGAGTGGGGACCCACTATTGATAGCGCCATGGTGTTGGAGGAGTTCTTTCACTTAGCCATCCAGATATGGGACTACACCTATGGGGTAGTGGACGCATGGATGACAGAGGAGTTCGCCACACTGTATGCGGCATGTGAAGTGGCTAGGATATCAGATCCAGTGGTAATGATTCCCACTTTTGACGATGATGAGGATGAGCAACCTGAGAGGCTAGGGAGACGGGGAGAGGATGGAGAGGAGCTGGATGAGGGAGGTGGGGATAGTGGAGGTGATGATGGTGGAGATGGTAGAGGGGGTGGCCAAGGTCGGTGAGGGGATAGAGGGAGGAGAGGAGATAGGGGTGGAGATAGGGGGAGGAGAGGAGATAGGGGTGGTGATGGTGGGGGTGACAGAGGGATTCAGGTGGAGAGAGAAGTGTGGCGAGCTATGGTGGATAGAGGGAGAGGAGGTTTAGCTATCGGAGCTAGGGGAGAGGAGAGGGTAGGAGAGGTGATAGAAAAGGTGGGAGGGACTGACGAGTTTAGATGGTCGACTCAGAGGAGGAGGTCTGATGTGTTATCCCCACCAGCACCGAGGACAGGGAGAGGGATAGGGGTACCACTTCACAGGTACCCATCCAGATGTGGATTCTGATGCACCGAGAGGATGCATAGATTAGGTCATTGCAATTATCAATGCAACACCTTTAGACATAGCTATTGGCACATCAACAACATATTACACAATTGACCACTGAGCGGGATACAGTTCTGGAGCTGTTGGGTTGATCTGAGGCTCGAGCAGAGGCTTTGGAGAGAGTGGCGGCGGGTGGCTCGATGAGAGATACCCTGAGAGAGGTGGCTTTGATAGCCAAGGAGGCAGAGTACTACAGGAGGCATTACGAGGATGCGGTTCCTAGGGAGCGTCGAGTTTCGAGTTTTACAGCTTCGAGATCTAGTCGATCTAGAGAGACTGGGTCGAGGACAGAGAGCAAAGGCGTGATAGGGCCTACTAGACAGGATCCACTTGGAGATCCAGGTGCTAGGACATCTGTTGCGAGACCATCACCCTCAGAAGATAGTCATACCTGAGAGACGTTGTCTCCATTGCATTTTGATCATTTTGTTGTTTTTGGCACAAACATGATATATTTTGTACATTGATAATTTTTTAGATATATATATATATATATGACACCATTTTCCTTGATCTTCATGTAATGTGTTATGGATGATGCTTTCTATATGATTTTGATGTTTCGATGATGATGATGCAATGCTTAGATGTATGTGATTCGATATGTGATGAATATGATGTGTTAGTGCATGATGTTATGAGGTGTATCTTGAAAATAAGATGTATGATATGATATGCTGTGAGATGTATCTTGAAAATGAGATGTATGATATGATATGCTGTGAGATGTATCTTGAAAATGAGATGTATGATATGATATACTGTGAGATGTATCTTGAAAATGAGATGTATGATATGATATGTTGTGAGATGTATCTTGAAAATGAGATGTATGATATGATATGTTGTGCAACTAAATGCAAGATTAAAAATGATGTGTAACTAATTGTAAAATGATATGCAACTAATTGTAAAAATAATATGCAACTAATTGTAAAATGATATGCAACTAATTGTAAAATGATATGCAACTAATTGTAAAAATGATATGCAACTAATTGTAAAATGATATGCAACTAATTGTAAAAATGATATGCAACTAATTGAGCATCCTCATTCTTCCGTTTGTCATCTCTGTATAGTCACATGTTTTTGCTTTCTTTGTAGGTATCATCATTGAGCATTGATTTGGTTGGGATATGTTGAAAATTTATACAAGCATAATGGTATAATTGAACCATAATGACCTAAGAAAAATTTACATGATTTTTTATTTTGCAAGATAACACAAGCATCAAGGTATAATTGAACCAGGGTGACCTGAGTGCGGATTGCGTATAAACAAACAAGATTAAACCATTTGTATGCGCAAAGTGGAATCATGTCTTTAGTGATATACCGTGAATCACGTCTCGAGACAAGTATTTGCACAGTACAAGTGATCGCCTCACAGACAGAAAACTAAAAAAAATATTGGAGTCCCCATGACTTTCTCCAGCTTGATGGATTGTTGAGAACATGTAGAGGGTCCAATAGTTCAAAAAGTTTAAGTGCAAAATAGTCAAAACTTCATGCAAGATGCAAACATGTGATACTTCATAAAATCATCCATCATGTTTTGTGAATCCTTTTAAATGATCAATGTTTGGTTTTGTGATTGTTGATCTATTTGTTGGATATGATGCTTTGAGTTTGCTGCAAAGTTTTGATGTGCTGAATGTACTGTAAGTTGTGATCAATGTTGCCCCTAGCCGAGTTTTCCTCTTAATGCAGATTTGTACAGTGATTACCAAGCCATGGTGGGATATGATGAAATGATATTTGGATAAACCAGGATAGTAACTATGCTAAGTATGTCCTGGGTAATGCAATAAAATGTCAAGCGATGGCCGATAGTGCTTGACTATGGATATAATGGTTTGGTAGTAAAGATAGATAGAGGAGCTGTCCTCTCACAGTAGCGCATGTTGCCAGGTTTTCACCAGATGTTTTTATTGTACCTTTTTATTTGCTTTTTCTTGGTATTTGATATTTGATTTTTTTTATTTTTTTGATATTTTGGATTTTTTGATATTTTTGACTATTCTGTGCATTAGACTGCTCAAGTGTAGTATTTCTTTAGATGAATTTTGTTAGTTCTTTCATCGAGCACATATCCTTCTGAAGTTGTTAGCTGATAAGCACTTGATCCATAGGCTGATATGATGACATAGGGACCTAACCAGTTAGGTTCAAATTTCCCTTTCTTTTCTTGATCCTGCTGATTTCTAGGATTTTCCTTGAGTACTAGGTCACCAATTTTAAAAATTCTAGGAATGACCTTGTGGTTGTAGCTTATGCACATGCGTTTTTGATATGCTTTGAGGTGAGTGTAGGCATGTTGGCATCTTTCGTCTAGAAGTTCTAGCTCTTGCAGTCGGTTAACTCAATACTCTTCATCTGGAATTAGGCCTTTCAAAGAGACTCTAAGAGATGGAATTTCTACCTCCAGGGGTAAAATTGCTTTTGATCCATATACCAATGAATATGGTGTAGCTCCCATAGGTGTGCGAATGCTAGTTTTGTATGCCCGAAGTGCTGAATTGAGTTGTACATGCCAATCTTTGCCTACATCATTTACTGTTTTCTTTAGGATTTTCAATATTGTCTTGTTGGATGCTTTTCCTTGACCATTCCCCTGTGGGTAGTAAGGTGTAGAGAAACGATGTTGGATTTTGAATTTTTCACATAGTTCTCATACATCTTGGTTCTTGAAAGGTTGTCCATTATCTGTGAAGATGGAACTTGGAATGCCATATCTACAGATTAGATAATTAAGGATAAAAGAGGCAATTTGTTTCCCAATCACTGTGGTCATGGGGACCGCTTCAATCCATTTGGTGAAATATTCTATTATAGTTATAATGAACTTGTGTCCATTTGAAGATGAAGGATGAATTTTCCCGACTAAGTCCAGTTCCCACTAGCAAAAGGGCCAGGATGTTGTGAATGGCTGCAGTTATTGTGCTAGTGCATGTATAAGATTGCCATGGATTTGGCATTTAGGACACTTCTTTGCAAAATGGTAAGAGTCATTTTCCATCGTTGGCCAGTAATATCCCATTCTTAGAAGTTTTTTAGCAAGAGTAGGACCACTTGAATGTGTGCCACAGATACCTTCGTGAAGCTCTTGTAAAGCAAAGTCAGATTCATTACGATCAAGGCAATGAAGAAGAGTACCATCTAGACCTCGACGGTACAGAGTATCAGCAGTGAGAGTATAACGGGCGGCTTGCCGGATAAAGTTGCATTTTTGGTTTCGGGATAGGTCAATGGGTAGGATATTTCTTTTAAGATAGTCATATATCGGTCTGTATAATGGAGAGTCAGAATCAGTCAAGGCATAGATAAAATGGGAATCGGTATGGTCATAAGTTGGGGAGAACAGTTGCTCTACCAGAAACTCATAACGATTTTGTTGCTCTGGAATTTGCAGTAGTGAAGCGATAGTAGCCATTGCATCGGCTGCTCAGTTGTCCAACCTTGGTATTTTCTCAAAGGTGATGTGTACAAAATATTGTTTGAAATCATCCACCATATGTTTGTATGGTAGCAGTTTGTCGTCCTTTGTCTGATAGTCATTATTGATTTGATTGATGACTAGTTGTGAATCTCCGTAGACTTTTAATTATGTGATTCTCCATTCTACGGCCATTTTGATGCCTATAACCCGTGCCTCATATTCAACAATGTTATTTGTGCATGGAAACATGAGCCGATATGATCTTGGTATGGTGTGCCCTTTAGGAGTGATGAAAAGAATGTCAGCACCTGAGCCATGTTGAGTATAGGATCCATCAAAGTATAGGGTCCATTGTTTGGTGGAAATAGTAAGAACATCCCTGTCTGGAAATTCGATCTCCATTGGTTGTTTTCCCGATAGCGGTGCTTCAGCTAGTTGATCTGCAATTGCTTGTCCCTTTGATAGCTTGTCGCTCTATGTAGTGGATATCAAATTCATCGAGAGTCATGACCCATTTAGCCAATTTGCCTGTAAGAGCTTCTTTGCTGAGTAAATATTTGAGAGGACCAATTTTTGCTACGAGCTTGATAGTGTGAGGTAGCATGTAGTGTTGGAACTTTTGAGAGGCAAATACCACTGTTGACAAGCCTTCTCAATGATTGTATAGTTGAGTTCATATCCATTCAATGTCTTGCTGATGTAATATATAGCTCATTCCTCGCCTTGTTGATCTTCTTGTGCTAATAATGCCCCCAGTGATATGTCTATTTTTGAAATGTAGAGAATGAGTGGCTTCCCTACTATTGGTGGTACTAGAACTGGTGAGTTCATAAGATATTGCTTTATTTGACAGAATGATTCAGCACATTTGGCTTCCCATCTGAATGGTACATTTTTATGTAGCAAATGGTTGAATGGTAGACTTTTATCTGCTAGTTGAGTGATGAATCGCCTGATTGACTAGAGTCATCCTTGTAGAGATCTAAGCTGACTGATGTTCTTTGGTGGTGGCATCTCCATTATGACTTGTACCTTTGCTGGATCCACTTTAATGCCCTTTACTGAAACTATGTAGCCTAGTAATTTGCTTGATGTTACCTTGAAGACACACTTCTTAGGGTTGAGCCTGACTTGGAATTTATCCAATCTATCAAAAAACTTTTCTAAGATGCTTAGATGTTCTTCTCGCATAGTCCTCCATGAAGGTATGCATCATGTCATGAAAGATTTTTGTCATTGCTCGTTGATAAGTTGCCCCTGCATTCTTTAAGCCAAAAGGCATGACTTTCCAACAATATGTTCCCCAAGGACAGGTGAATGTTGTTCTATCTTGATCCTCTGGGGCTATCTTGATTTGATTATAGCCCAAAAAACCATCCATTAGTGATAGCATTGCATGGCCTGCTGTGAGGTCTACAATTATGTCGATACTGGGAAAAGGAAAGTCATCCTTTGGACAGGCTTTGTTGACATCTCTAAAATTGATGCAAATCCTGATACTTCCATCTGGTTTAGATACTAGTACAATGTTGGAAATCCATTCAGCATAGTCAATGGGTTGAATAAATCCAACGTCTAATAGTTTCTTCAGCTCGGCTTTGACCATGAGTGCTACATGTGGATTCATCTTTCTTAATTTTTGCTTGACTGGTTTAGCTCCTGGAGTAATGGACAAGTGATGCATGATTAACTATGGATCAATCCCGAGCAAATCTGCATATGACCAAGCAAATTTGATTTGTTTTTCTTTGAAAAATTGGATAAACTTTGATTTTTCTTCCTCTGTCAAAGATTCTGCAAGGTGTATGTTTTTGGCTGCTTTTGTTGTACCAATGTTGATTGATTGAGTAATATGGGTGATCGCTCCTCATAATGTTCAGGAAGAGTGTCAAGTCTCCCATTTTTAGGTGCCTTAAAAAGGTTTTCACCCTCAGATGTGTCCTTTATTTTTACTTTTTTGTGATCTATTGCTGCCATTGACTGGTTTTCAGCAGTAGATCTTTTATTTTGTTCATTTTTGCGACTGAGAGACTTGGCACTCCCTTGTTTGCAGACGTCGTTACTATGTTTACTGGTAGAGTCTATTTTTTGGTTTAATGGTACACAAGTAATGGATAATGGATTCATCATTTGCAAAAATTGGTATGTCATGATTTTTAGGTTTGTCCCAATCTATGAGGTCAGGAAAGATAAGTGGTAAGGAGTCATTAGGTGGATCAAGTTCAGTTGTTGTAAGTGTCAGGATGGAGGTATCATCATGGTTGGCATGGATATTAAATAAGTTAAGGATTTTGTCGAGGTCTTCGATGGTATCATCTTCTGTGTAGACTTGCTTGTAATGTTGTTGCTCATTTTCTTTGGCGTCATAGATATTCTGTGGACCAAATTCAAGGAGTCTAGGTTCTGTGTCGTGTTCTTCTTGAGAGATGGGTGTATGACTGTCATTTGCAGCAATATCTTTAGTAACATTAGAATAGTTGCCCCATTCATAGTCATTTGAATCAGTCTCAGAGGTATTATCCCAGATTCTAGCAGTGTTGTGGACGGGTATGTTGTAGGGTGAAAACAGGTCTTTGATGATTGATACAAGTCTGATAGTTTTCTCTGATTTTGTGTCAGATCCTGCTTCCACTCTTTGCATTTGTTCACATATTGTCTCTCCCCAGGGAGGAATGATGTTATCAGGAGGTGATTCCTCTTTGTTGGACACTAGTAGATGCTTCCTTCTTTTGATTGATGGGCTTCCCTTGATGTTTCTTTCTTTCTTTCTTTCTTGTTCTTTACGTATTGTCTCTACTGATTCAAATAGTGCTTCTTGCCATGAGTCCTCCTTGTATTTCTTCTTTGCTTTCCACTGAGGTTTTTGGTATTTGTTTGGTGTCTTCTTTGGTGGTAGAGTGTATTCATAGCCTAATCCTATTTTGTCTTTACTGAATTATGAAGGAGGATCCAATGGTTCTGTGATGCCTTCCTGACATTTGTCGATAGGTCCTTTGCCATTGTATCTCATTTGTTGCATGATTAAGTAGCTTTTTCCATATAGGTGTGTTGGTATATCTACCTCCATAGTAACCGCTTTGTCTTCTTCCTCATCCTTGTATAGCCAACTAAGGATGTCATTTTCCTCTGATTCATGTGCTAGAGTGCCTAGCTGGATAAATTTTCCATCAAACTTGGTGATGGGCTGTGTTGATGCTATAGGTAATCCATGAGATTTAGGCGATGCTAGTAAGTTGGCTAAACACAAAGGTTCCAAAGAGTTTTCTCCCATGCCTTTCTCTTTGATTTTCATTTTCTGCTTGAAATCCATAGATGGCGATTTAGAATTTTCTTGTTGAATAGTTGGTGCTGAGGAACTTTGTTTTTCTCTATTATGTGGAACCAAGCTATCTTGGGCTGCCCCCATAGCATTACAATGTTGAAATGGGTTATGATCTGCTGGTATAGAAATCTCCTATCCATTGCAGGGGAACTTAACACACTGATGATAAGTAGAAGGTAATCCTTGCATTTCATGTCGACCCAATAAGATATTATATGTGAGGTCTATGTCTAGGACTTGGCACATAGTGTCCTTTTGTATTGGTCCTACTTGAACTGACAACAATATTGTTCCTTTGGATGATCTTTCTTCATCATCATATGCTTTGATAGTGATCTTTTTGCATGGATAATTAGATTGCTCAGAGAAACCTAATGCACAGATAAGTTTCAAGGTACAGATATCGAGTCCAGCTCCCCCATCTATTAATACTCTTTTGACTCGATGCTTGTAGACCAAGACTTCAATGTGGAGTGGAGTATTGTGTGGATGACTCAATGAGATATTATCATGCTCAGAAAAGGTAAGGTTATGAGGCCCTATCATATGAGCCACCATGGCTTGGAATTTTTCAGCATCCAGATCTTGAGGTACATTTGTTTCCAATAGTGCTTGTTCTAAGATTTCCTTGTGTTTTGGTGAAAGTTTTAGTAACTCCAGTATAGATATTTGTGCAGGAGTTTTGCACAGTTGATTGAATAGATCATATTGAATTTTGGGTATGGTGTTTGTTGTTGATGTATGCCCCTTCAAGACATATTTTTGAGCTCTGGTTGTGACATTGACGGATTCATGTTCACATTTGTCTTTGATTGTGATGATGTTTACTTGATTGTCCTCGACTGATATATGATTGATGGTGTTATTGTATATGTGATTGATACGAGCTCCACGTGTATCATTTGAGGTTGAAGCTCCATCCTTGTTGTAGTTTAGAAGAGGATTCTTAAAGGCTCCATGGTCACCATTTGTCTTGAGACCATCGACTGTTAAATCACCTCTATCAATCATGTCTTGAACAATGTTTTTCAGTCTCATGCAATCATTTGTTTGATGACCTTTGTTGCGATGAAAATCACAAAAGTGTGAGTCATTCCACCAGGGTGGTTTTAGTTGTGGTTCAAATTTGTTGATCGCTGGTAAGGAGATAATTTTTTTTGCCACGAGTTCTCTAAATGTTGATTCCAAGAATTGCCCTAGTGGTGTGTAAATGTATTTTGGAAAGTTGTTGGTGTTACCTCGTGAGTTTGTCTTAGGTCCTGGATTGGTGTTATTGCTTTGGGTATTGTTGGCGTTGTTTGCGTTGAGATGATCTTGATTGGTATTTGGTGCATAAGTGGTAGTGCCTTGGTTAGAACCTTTTGGATTCTTTGTAGCTTGAGGATTACCTGATAACGCTAGCACTGGCTGCTTGGATTTTGCATCATTTGATTCATTTCCTCCTTCATTTCCAGTGTTTTTGTTTCTGGTCTAGATTCTGGATTTGTCTAAGTTGTTGTTGTTTTGGTTGTTTTAGTTGGATCAACTTGTTCCTTCTTTGAAGAATTTCAATGTTCCTTTCTTGACACATGCTTCCTCTACTTGGATGTCATTTTCAATCAATTTGGCAAAAGATGGTATGCATTGGAGTTTGAGTATGTAACTCATCTCGTTATTTAAATTGTCGATGAAAATTTCCATCTTTTCCTTCTCAAGCACATCCCGAGGATATCTTGAGACCATCCATCACCAACGTTGAAGAAACACCATGAATGTTTTGTTGTTCTTTTGTTTGGTATTGCAGACATATAGCATGGTGATAGAATGTTGTATATTATAAGAATATTGAGTTATGAATTTTTTAACTAATTCATCGAATAATCTGACAAGAGGTGTGATTTTGGATAACCATTCCATTGTTTGTCCTCCCAAGCTTCTTGGGAATAACCTCATCAAATAGGTGTCATCATGGGCAAATTATAGGCTCATGGTACAAAATTCCCGAACATGATCGCGGGGATCACTTTTCCCATCATATTTGTCAAAATTGGGAATGTCTGAGTTTGGGGGAAAAGGCACCATGTTTAACCATCTGTCAAAAGGATGAGGACAAATTTTAGTCAAGGAGGACCATATTGTTGTCCCTTGTTGCATGTCTTGCATTTGTCTTTGCAACATTTGCATTCGTTGAGTGAGAGAAATCAAAGGCACATTATTTTGTCGAGGGAAGAGTTCTTCCCTTGCATTATTTCTAAGTTGAAATGGTGTGTGGTGGGGTATGTTTTGCTCAGGGATGTTTTTCTCGGGCAAATTCTATTTTGGTAGATTTTGCTCAGGTATGTTTTGTTCAGGGTCACGTGCTTCCTCCTCTCTTTGTCATTCTTGATAGTCATAATGTTGAGATCCTATTCTAAATATGTCAGTGTCAAAGTCTTCAGGGAGTTTAACTCCTCTACTTGTGAGCATGAGTAGATATTTTTCTTTGTCATTTTCCATTAGTCTTTCCACAAGTTTTTGAAATGAAGCACTTTATTGACACTCTTGGAGAAGTTCCTCAGAAATTTCGGTGTCCTCTAGATTTGGACACTTGAAAGGATTAGATAATTTGCGATTCATGTTGGACTCTGGTTGCATTCCGCTTTGTTTGTTTCATTGAGAGCGAGTAACAACGGACATCTAGTAGAAGCTTTCTGTGACAAAGGAAATGAACTCCTTTTTGATGTTTTGGTCAGGGGTTGGTGGTTCAAATCGGGGTATGTTGTAAGTGATGCACTCTTTGGGGTATAAGGCCGGATTGATCTTTCCTCCTTGATTCAGGCATTGACTGAATGCTGATTTTTGATAGAATGCTCTACTCCTCAATGGTTCCTTGTCAAATTCATTGGTTTTGTCTTGAAGATACAAGCAGATATGACGAAGGAATGTTTGATGAGATTTGAAGAGTTGGCAATTGATGTATAAAAATTTATTCTATTTGGCAAGTTTTAGAGAATTGGGTTCTTGTTTCCTCAACTTAGTGTTATGATAAATACTCTTCTCAGAATATGAGGATTAGTCATGCACAAGCAATCAATGGTTTCCTTTGATTTGTTTTGGATTATGGTTATCTTGTTTGGAAACTCAAGTTTTACTTTATCAAATGAAGGTTTAGATGCCCCCTCGTGACAAAGTGTGTCAAATGATATGGAATAAGAGCATTCTCGATATGGAAACTCGATTTGACAACTTGGAGTGTTAAAAACAAGTGTGTTGTTGGATAGAAATCCTTTTGATTGAAGCACCTGTTGGTTGTGATGATGTTTCCTGATTTTGATAGGAGAGATGTGTTTTATCTTGCGACTAATTTTCAGATTTTGACAACTTTGTTTTATGGAGAACTTGCTTTGGGAACCATTTTCGATACTCTGTTTTGATTCTCTGTTTGATGAAGTTCAAGCTGAGGAAAGAAAGCTTCCTAAATTATTTTCAGATTTTTCAAAAATTGCTTCTGTTTTGCCCCCTGTTTTCTTAGTTTTTGCCATGCGCTAAGACAGAGACGCAATGCACTACAGAAAGTCCTCAACACGCTAGAGAACAAACTCCACGCGCTAAGCTTCCCTCTGTGACATGCTAACTGGTTTGCCTTGGATTTGTCTTGGTCTAAAAAGTTATACGCTAATATGGGCTGCCAATGCGCTAACTCCTGGTCTCAACGTGCTAATTCTTGATTTCCATGCGCTAAGTTGTTGCTTCAACGGGCCAAAATGTTTTCAAAAAGCGCTAAGTTTGAATTGCTAGTGTTGGATTTTGATGAAGCACTAAAGTTCAGAGTGAATGCGCTAAAGTGAAGCTCGAGTGCGCTAAAGGATGGTTTCTACGTGCTAAGAAGTTGCTCTTACGTGCTAAACTGCCCTGATAGTTTGACTTGGTTGTTTTTCTGCAATTTTTGGATTTTGTTTTCAATGATGATGGATGATTTTCTGAAGTAATAAATGAAAGCACGACACAAAAGAAGTAACCATTTTGCTTAATCTAAACAATGAGTTAATGTTCTATGAGGATGTGTTCAAATCCTCAATGTTTTAACAGGTTTAGATACAACAACATACAATTCAGTCAGACTCTTTATTCAAGGGTCATAAGTATTATCATAGCCCACTAGTCTCGATACTCCGTCAACTCAAACAGCCTTGTCACCCCCTAGGGGGGCCCATTTTTTTGCCTTTTGCTAGAAATTAACCCAAAGTGAATTGTTTCACAATTGAGTAGTTATCTTGGGAGATATATGGTGAGCGATCTTGGGGCGGATTCTTCCCCACCCTTGCACTATGATATTACGAATGTCTGGATACTAACTCAGCTCAAAGTTTCCATGCTAAAGTTCGTAATCATGCTTCTTGTTCAACCGTCAATTATAAACTCCCTCCAGAGGCTTCCTAACCTTTAAAACAAAGGCTTTACATATCTCAAGGATAGTGGGGGAAGGCTAATCGTTGCACACAACCGTTGAAAAGGACTTTCATCACTTTCCACTTTTGATTATAGTGGGTTGGAACACTTGGCGTCAAAGCCGTTTCCCACTTAGGTCGTTCCCTTCACACTGGCCAAAGAATGGCTTTAAGAGTTTTTCAACCCCTCGATAAGGTAGGCTTGCTAAAGGATTTAGTGCAATAAACACTGAAAGCGTAAGAGTGGTCTGGTTTTTTGATCACCCAGTTAAGGGGAGAGCATATTCCTTCCACTTTCGTAGCAAAGCAAATAAGTGTTATTTTTAACTTTTATTGCAATGATTTGGTAAAATCTATATGGAGATGTTGCTCCACAAAAACATAGTGTTTATTTTATCCCTTCAAAGCAATGATTTTCTGATCTAGGAAAAGAACCTGGTCAACAAAGCAACTTCGATGTTTGGTCAACAAAAGAAATTGATCAAAAGGGGAAGATCTTCCCTCTTTAATTGTGAATGAATTTGGACATGTGTGATTCTTTTACTTTGCAAAAATTTGAAGTGGATCCTTTTATGCACCAAAGGATGGTGAAGTTCTTTTTAAAGCCCTTTGTAGAAATGAAATTTGATGGTTCTTTTTAGAGCCCAAAAATGAAAAAATTTCTCCTAGGAAAGCAAGAAAGATTTTTGTTGTGGTTCTTTTTATTTGCCCAAAATAAAGATGAGTTCAATTTTTAATTTTAAACAAGAAATGAAAGAAATTCAAATTTTTAACTAACTTAGCTAAGTTAGTAAGAAAATTTCCAATTACTTTAAATCTAACTTAAATAAAAATAAGCTCCAAACCTGCAATTAAACCATTAGTAACCTGCAAAACAAACAGTTTAATAAGTTAGAAAAATGATGGCTTTGTGGACTTCCACAAGTCTAACTTTTGGGTTCTCTGTTACAAATTATTTTATTTTATTTTGTTTGTGATGCGCTACAGAAAAGACTGTACACGCTACAGGATAACCGGGATGCGCTATCAGACAGATCGGAAGCGCTCTAATGTTTTTCGAATGCGCTACTCTGTTAAGTTCCCACACTGAGACCTATAGGAAAAATGTTAAAAAGTCTATGCGCTAAGTGATGGTTTGTACGCGCTAGGAAGTGAGTCCCACGCGCTGAACTGTGAGCCGGATGTGCTGGAATGTTAACCAGATGCACTAAGGGATGTTCCCCATGCACTGATTCCTGTTTCCCACATACCTGCAAAAGTGGTTAAATTCAAAAACCGATTTGATTAATGGGGTAGAGCCCCACAGTGGGCACCAGAAATGTATGCGGGAGAAGCGGGGCTTTGAAACTCAAAATGTGAAAATATGATCTCAAAGGGCTTGTCCACACACCCACAGGACTTCTTGGTGCAAGTTGTGGAGTCATGAGGAATGACTTAACTTCCCAAGGTAGGTTCCATGGTTCTCTATCTCACAAGGTCCCTCAAGTCAATGCCTTTTCTCTCAGATCACTGAGCAAAGCGACTTAGGGATGACGAATGCAAGAACGAGGGATGCTTTAGACTGATTTTAACATGAAATGCATCCTATTTGTGCATGATTCTATAAATGAGTTAAAATAGATTATAAGATGACAAGGTTAGTAGCAATACTATCCTAACATGATATACTAGTCAATGATTTAAGCTAATGATAACATAAATACTCTAAAATGCTTATTAGATTAATTCCTATTATAAAGAGAGGCTAGATGTATTGATAAAATTGAGCATAAATGAGATACTAAAAGATTGAATGGATGCTTAAAATGGAGGAATGAGAGCTCTATTTATAGTAAAAATAAGGCAATGGATGGTCAAGATTGGAGGAGTTAATCAAGGGTCAGGATTGTTTACAATTTTTACCAATGAAATGGTGACAATTGTCAACATAAGACTGCTTGAGAGGAGAGGTATGAAGCATTAAATGCTTGAGAAGATGTCATGGTTACCCTAGGAGGTAAGGGTTAAGGTTAGGTTAGGGTTATCCAATGGATAAAGCTTTTACCCAAGGGGTAAACTCTTGTGCAAAGGTTAAAGGAATAACCATGGTCAAATCAATGAATGCTTGATGAGACCCCTGGGTTAGATGAGGGTTAAGTTAGGCAAAAAGTCTCTAACCATGCCACTAAGGGTTAGTTAACCATTAATGGTTTGAAGACTTTGGGGAAAAATTTGTAAGAGTCCTTCCAAATTTGGGGGTATTCAACAAGTTAGCTTGTTGAAGGCATAAAGGCTTTAATGCCTTTTGAAGACTTTACTCCAAATTTGAGAAGTGACCTCCTCAAATTTAGGGAAAAGGGATAATGGATGGGTTTAGGCTAATTGATTAGGATTAGATGGATTCTAGATTAAATTAGGAAGAGGGTTAGGATGCAAGTGGGAGATGTAGGAAAATGCAAGTGGGTGGGGAAAATAAAATTTAATTAAAATAAAATTAATTTATTTTAATTTGGTTGCAAGTTGAGAAATTAAATAAATTAGATTTATTTAATTGGGGTAAACTATTTAATTAAATGTAAATTTAATTAAAAAGTAGAGAGAAGGGATTTAGTTAAATAAAATGATTTATTCAATTAAATGATGTAAAGGGCTTAAGTGAATTTAAATAAATAAATTGAATAATTTATTTAATTAAATAGAAGAATGCGAGTGATTTAATTAAATTGGATTTAACTAAATAGAGGAATGAGAATAAAATGAACGTTAAATATTAATTTAGGAACATGGTCATTTTTATACCTCTACACTTCCTTGTAGGGTCATTTTTGTCATTTGAAGGGTCAAACCCTAACCTTTTGGACTTGTCCTTAGGTGTAATAAGGCCTCTGCATCAAGTGGTATCAGAGCATAGGATTGTTCTTTGGATAGGAGAAGAAGACAAGATGTCAGAGGAAGAGGGATCCCAAGATATCCCATCAAGGATGACCAATGTTGAGTTGGTTGTCTTGGTAAAGAAGTATATGGTAGAGAGAAGAGAATTCAGGGCTGAGAATCAGGCCTTGAAAAATAAAATGGACCATTTGAAGGGCAAAGTGGAGAGGGGTGAGAGAGACTTTGGAGGAGATGAAGAAGGGGATGAAGAGGAGATCCCTAGGCAAGAAGAACTAGAGGTTCTTGTAGACCAGAGACCCTTGTTGAGTGTCCTCAAGTCCATGGAAAGAAGAAAAATGGATGTGAAATTGGATCTGCCAGTGTTTTCTGATAAGATGGAACCAGATACGGTGATGGAGTGGATAGACTTCTTAGACAATTTCTTTGAGAGTGAAGACATACCAGAGCACCAAAGGGTGAAGATGGCCCAATCCAAAATGAAAGGTGTTGCACTGACTTGGTGGACTTTCATCCAAGATGAGAGGGTGAAAGAGGGAAAGAGAAAAGTGGCTACTTGGAAGAAGATGATGGCTTTGGTGAAGGAAGCCTATGTTCCAGTGGACTATAATGTCCAATTGCATAAGAGAAGACATAATTTGAAGCAAAAGGAGATGGATGTGAGTTCCTATATAGATGAGTTCATGAAGTTGTGTGTGAAGACTAAGGTAAAGGAGAGTGAAGATGAGAAGGTGGTGAGATATCTCATTGGATTGAGATTTGCCATCCAAGAATATTTGAACCTCCACACCCCAGAGACAGTCCAAAAGTGTTTTCAGTTGGCACTCAAGGTGGAGGAGAAGCTAAAGAGAAGGCAAGAACAAAATAGCAAAGGCAAAGGGAGACAAGAAAGAGGGGGAAGAAGTCCTTTTAGATGCAAAGGAAGTGGTTTTGGATACCAAGTTGAATCAAATCAAGAGGGCACTAGAGGAGAGAGCAGTTACAACCAAGGAGGAGGCTACAATCAAAGATGGAACTTTAGGGGCAGAAGACCATTATCTAGAGGAAGATCCCAAGGTAGAGGACCTCCTAGATTCTACAACTATAACCAAGAAGGGCACATGGCCAATAGGTGTCTGAAGAAGGCCACAAGCTCCATGGGTGAAAGGAGGAGCAATTTGGTGCAGGAATCTACTTGCCAAAGTGTGGCAAGTACAAACACCTATCAAAGTGTTAATGCTCCTGATAGCTATGACTACCCTGAAAGAGGAGAGGCTCTAATGATGAGGAGAGCAGTAACCACCATGAAGGTACCTGACAAGGAGCCCCCACAAAGAAAGTCTCTTTTCAAGACTACCTGCAAGGCAGGAGGAAAGGTATGCAAGGTCTTGATAGACTTCAGGTCTACTGAAAATTTTGTGTCACTTGAAATGGTAGAGAATCTTAAGTTGAGAAGGTTGCCACATCCTTACCCCTATAAGGTCTCATGACTCACCCAAGGTCAGCAAGTAGTGGTAGAAGAGCAGGCTTGGGTAGAGTTTTAGATTGGATCATATAAGGATAGATTGCTATTTGATATAGCCAAGATGGATGCATGTCATCTCTTATTTGGGAGACCCTGGCAGTTTGATTTGAAGGCTTACCATGATGGGGTTAGAAACACCTATTCAATCACCAAAGATGGTAAGGTGATAGAACTTTTACCTCTGATGGAGAGTGAGATAGAATAGAAAGGAAAGGATGCCAAAGTGTTGCTGATAGAAGGGAAGTAGTTCATGAAGGAGATTACAGAGAAGGATGCAGTTTGCTATGCCCTCATTCCCAAGTCCAAGGTGACAAGGAGCAGTTTGTAGAGAGGAAAGAAGAAGGACAGATGCACATAGACCCTACAATCAGATAGTTACTTGACAAGTACAAAGGAATCATCTCAGATGGAATGCCAAGATCCCTACCACTGGTGAGAGACATCAGTCATCGCATAGATTTGATCCTTGGATCTACTCTACCAAATAAAGTAGCATACAAGCTCACCCTAGATCAGAATGCAGAGATGGAAAGACAGATTGAGGAGTTGCTTGAATCAGGGCTAGATGGAAAAGTCTAAGCCCATGTGTAGTACTGGTAGTCCTTGCACCCAAGAAAGAAGGCACTTGGAGGCTAAGCACAGACTCAAGGGCCATCAATAAGATAACTATAAGGTATAGGTTCCCAATCCCTAGGATAGAGGATTTACTTGATTGCTTGGGGAGTGCAAAATATTTCACCAAAATGGATCTAAAGAGTGGATACCATCAGATTAGAATAAGGCCAGGGGATGAATGAAAAACAACTTTTAAAACCAATGAGGGGTTGTATGAATGGAAATTTATGCCATTTGGGTTGTCCAATGCCCCTAGTACCTTTATGAAGTTGATGAATGAGGTCTTGGTGGAGTTCATAGGCAAGTTTGTGATAGTATACCTTGATGATATCTTGATCTTTAGCCACTCAAGGAAAGAGAACCTCAAACATATAGATATGGTCCTCAAAAGGTTACATGAAGAGCAGCTAATGATAAATTTGGATAAGTGTTTGTTCATGCAGGAGGAGATCATCTACTTGGGCTTTGTAATCTCACATGGTGAGTTGAAAATGGACCAGGAGAAGGTAAGTGCCATATTGTCTTGACCTACACCTAAAACTATGAATGATGTCCAGAGTTTCCATGGTTTAGAAACTTTTTATAAGAATTTTATAAGGGGATTTAGTCATGTTTGTGCACCTATGCTTGACATCATAAAAGGAGGACAAAAGTGCAGGTTTAGTTGAACCAAGGAGGCAGATGACTCATTTGAAACCTTGAAGAAGAAAGTTGCAGAACAATGAGTCCTTGCCCTACCAGACTTCAACAAGATATTTCAAGTGGAATGTGATGCAAGCCACATGGCTATTGGGGCAGTATTCAGTCAGGAAGGAAGGCCAATTGCCTTTTTTAGTGAAAAACTAAATGATGCCAAGAGGAGATACTCATCCTATGACTTGGAGATGTATGCTTTGGTTCATTCATTGAAGAAGTGGAGGCACGATTTATTGCCTAAAGAGTTCATAGTTTTCACGGATAACTAGGCTCTAAGCTTCATAAACAGTCAAGAGAAGTTAAACCACCATCACATGAAGTGGGTAGAGACCCTACAAGCCTTCACCTTCAACCTCAAGCACAATAAGGGGGTCAAGAATAAAGTTGTAGATGCCTTGAGCAGGAGGGTCTTAACCTGATGAATACTAAGAGGGGGGGGTGAATTAGTATGCCAAAAACTACTACACTAAAACACTTACACAGTCTAAAGATAAACCGGTAAAGCAGTCTGACAGTCAAACCGGTTACCACACATGCAAACCAAAATGCGAATAAAACATTCACCCACAAAAGCAATACAACCATAACATAGGATATTTGATGTGGAAACCCAACTGGGAAAAACCACGGTGAGATGGAACTCACAAGTCACTATCTGCAGAATAGAAACCAGACCGGTTAAGGTCTTACAATGTTCTTCACTAGAACAGATCCTGTTAGGAATCTTAATCTCTGTTAGGAGATAAGTCTGATTAAAGACTACCTTGTTAGAGGATTTTAGATTCACATGTGTGAACCACCTTGTTAGAGGATTTTACAAAGGCTTTGAGGCCTACCCGGTTAAGGGCTACATACTTGTCAAAGATGTGAGTAATCAACAAGTGTTTGATCTATCTAATAGCACAAACTGATTGGTTAGATCTAGTATTGCTCACAACTAATGCATTCCCGCATTACTTCAGTCTTCTCTCTTTCTCTCACAGTTACAACTTGATCTTCTCCGATAAGATCGTTCTTAACTTCCACCTCAAACCCTAGCTCTACATTAACCCTTTTCAGCAACAACCTAAAAACCCTAGACATGATGTCCTTTTAAAGGAATCTGATTTCATGTCGGTCCAATAGGATTACATTATAATTTCCTACGTTCAATGAATCTAGACATACTCAGTAACACGACACAAGAATCACCGTCAATGTTTCGGCACCGTCAAACAATCGGTGGATTGGTAACTCATCACAAAATGTCGGTTGGTAACTCATCATAGAGTATTACCAGTTCATACAAAATACCGGTTGCCAGTTTGTCACAAATGAAGACTGGTAAGAATGTGTTGTGCCGCTTTGCTCCCTCATACTGCTTGTGATCTGCGAACCACTTGGGGTTGACATGCCGCTTCAGACCGGGAAACACATTCTGCAAAATCACTAGTCTAGAGACTAGTATGCAATATACCGGTTGCAACAAATACCGGTTGAGCATGAGCTCATACATATAAAGGGGATCTCAATACAAGTGTGTGTCCATCAATGACAATCACAACATAAACATCAAAAATGCCAACAATCTCCCCCTTTGGTATTGATGGCAACACTTAGGAAAATAAAATTTTGACATCTAAGTGTTTTACAACAAAAAACTTGCCATTAACAAAATTGCTCCCCCTAAGCATATACACTATTCCTTAATCAACAGAGTGTATAACAATTTTGCATTCAGAGCATAATCATCAGAGCATATAACATATATCACAGCATATATCAAAATTTCAAAACAGATACTTCTCCCCCTGATATACTTCTCCCCTGATATATCAAAATTTCAAAATTGTAAAAACAAAAACCAGATATACTTCTCCCCCTTTTCCAACAATGACAAAGTACCACTGAAAAACCTGTTTCCATATATATAAGAGTTTATGACAATAATGAATAATACTTGTCAAAAACCGCTTTAAAGTCCTGCAAAAATTGTTTCATGGAGAGGGACCAGGACTCAAGTAAGGAGGTTGCCACTTCCTTCTCTGTCTGCATCTGTGATACCTGTTCCTCCATGGCATCTATTGTGCTCAGTTCCTATGTGACTTTCAGGGCCTCCAGGTTTAGATAACAGTTCTAAAGAATTTGCAGTCATGGGAGTAATACCAGTTGAAGCTCCTGCAAATCCCTAGATCGTGTGCTGATCTCTTGCTCTAGCTTGGCTGACTGGATCTGGAACAGGTGAACAGTTTGCCCATATGCTGCAAAGGAGTCATAAGGAGTCTTGAATGTGCCCAAGTAGGACTGTAAGTCCATTTGAATCCGTTGCTTCTTGGCTAGCACATCATCACAGAACAGATGAGGTTGACAGATTTTGCTGAGTAGCAAGTTTCCCTCATCCAAGGCATTCCTTGTGTCCTTTTGATCCTTTAGCAGTTCAGTCCTAAGCTCATTCAACTTCTTCACTAGAGCAAAATTAAGATCCTTTTGGTGCTCTTTCTTTACATTGGCCTTTGCTGCTTCTTCTAGACTCTGCACCTGATCATCCACTACAGTACACAGAAGTTTGAGTTGTGCTAGTGATGAATCAGTGTCAGGAAGATTAGTACCAGGGATTAAACCGGTAAGTGTGTCTATAGCCACCTGAATAATATCTTGTTCTCTTTTCCTTCGAATGCCTTCAAGGTGCTCTTGGGCAACCTTGATGCTCTACATAAGCTTAGACTCACTTTCAGATTGTAGATCAATGGGCTCGAGATAGTAGCCGGTTTGGCTTGGCTACCGGTTGCCTTAGGACTTTCCATCTGTGTGGTCTTCATTGCTTCAATGGTCTTGTCTGCTTCTTCCTTCTTTTTCTTCTCCTTCTCTTCCTTTTCTTTCTCTCTCTTTTTCTTCTCTTCCTCTTCCATCTTCTTCTTGTCTTCTTCTTCTTTCTGCTTCTGCTCTGCTTCCACTTTCTTCTTTGCTTCTTCTTCCTTCTTCTTTTGTGCTTCCTCTTCCTTCTTCTTCTTCTCTTCCACTTCCTTCTTCTTCTATTCTTCCTCTTTCTTCTTCTTCTTCTCTTCTGCTTCCTTCTTCTTCTTTTCTTCCTCTTCTTTTTCTTCTCCTCTTCTTCCTTCTTTCTCTTTTCTTCCTTATACTCTTCTTCTTTCTTTTTCCTTTCATCCTCTTGCTTCTTCTTTTCTTCATCTTTATGTTTCTCCTCTTCCTCTTTTCTCTTCTCTTCCTCTTTCTTCTATTTCTCATCTTCATCCTTCTTCTTTTTCTCTTCCTGGTCTTTTGTTGCTTGTTGTGTGTCCAGAGCTTGTTCACCACCCTGATTGGCCTGTTGCCCCTATTCAGTACCCTCAGAAGGTATGTCCTGAGTGACATCATCTACATCTAGGGCATCGACATCGATGGTGTCAATTGGTTCTTCCACCAGGTTTCCTTCCTCATCAAAGACCTCATCCGGTTTGGAAATAACCGGTTTCTTTTCCGCTTGGAGGTTGGCCATTCATGCTTTGTGAGAGCTGATAGCATGGGCCATGTGCTGATGTGTATCTTTTTCTACATCATCAACTCTCCCCTCCAACAACCAGAGTCTTCTTCTCCTTGTGAAGAAGAGACCTTTATTTTGATCCAGGGCATCAAACAATTCTGAATTTGAGAGTTCGGGGAAGTACTGTGCAAAAACTTTCTCCCTAATCTCCTGTTCCTTTTCAATGGCAATGTGCCATTTGTTATCCAATGCTTTAAATAATGAATCTGGTGTCTGAGATTTAATCTCTAATGGTGACCAGTCATTTTTACATAAATAAAGAATGATTTCCTGTAGTACTTCATCTTTTTCCTCACTATTGAATTCATCATAATAATCTATTAAATCATGAAGTAACTTTCTCCTAATATTATTTACTATTCTTTGACAATGTGTCAAAGGTTTGTAAGAGGAGATATCTATATTTACCAGTGCGGATGCTGCCGGTTCATTCTTCTTCATCTTCTTGGTCTGTCTAGCCTTCTTTGGCTATTCATCAGACTCGGTTTCTTCAGAGTCCGATTCATTTGTCTTAGTCTTCCTCTTTCTTTCAAAGACTTTTGTCGGTGTTACCTCTAGTTTCTTCTTTGCCGGTGACCGCTTGGTCACTCTTGGAGTTGCAGTGGTAGCCGGTGCCGATGTTGCAGGCACTGCCTTAGCTTTCTTAGCTGCCAGTTCTTTTCCCTTCTTCACCGATGGTTCTTCAACCGGTGCAATCCTCTCCAAGTAGGTTCCGGTTCTCTTAGTCTTTGGATCAAGAGGCGAGGCAATAAGGGTTGAAGCATACCCTTCCAGCATGTCAAACATGACCTCATAGCCCATAGGCTCCACTTCCTCCATTCTAGGCTCAACAACCTCTATTAGACATTTGTCCACCTGAATAGTGAAACAGATGTCATCTTCATATTTCTTCACTATGTCACTTGAGATTCTTACCCTCTGACTCATCTTTCTTCTGAAATCATCAAAGTATTTATTTAGTACCTCAGGGTAGCCGGTTCCAATGGCTTGCACGCTTTCCTTTATCTGCTTGGTTACCGGTTGGTCAGGTGACCACTGGACATCTCCTATACCCAGAAAGTAGCCTTGGAAATAAAAGAACAACCCTACTACTAGTTGTCCAAACTTAAACCTTAGTGAGTTGTCCTGCTTGATTGCCTTAATATTTAGTAGGAGTTGCCTCTGCATGCCGATGCATAAATCAAAAGATGCATCCTCTTTTATCATTCGGTAAGCGACATTTACCACTGTAGCAGATACAGAATTAATCCTGTTGGCTGAGAATGTTCTGTATCCAATCACCATGCATGTGTATTTCACCAGATCATCCTTGATAGGATTGACTGTCATGCCCCATGAATCACTTGTTGAACTGGTGAGCTTGGTCATTTCCATTTTGCTCACTTTTCTCAGGGTTGGCACTTCCCCTGTGTTGTAGAAACCGGTGACTGCATGAATTGCCTGAGGCGTGATATCATGCGTCCTCTCTAGGTACATATTGTCACCATGGACTCTGCTCAAGATGATCCTGATGTGATCCTCTTTGAAGTCTTCCAGGAAATATACTGCATTGTGGAATTTCTTCTTCTCTATGACACTAAATTCCAGTTTGATCCTTTTGTCCTTTCCGCAAAATAGACCTAACTGAGTATGAATGGCTAAAGACCCTAGGTCTTCTATTTTGCAATCAATATAATCAGAAATTCCTTCTTCGACTATGACTCCAGCTAGAACTTGTGACAAAGCATTATACTTGGACTTCCTCTGAATGAAACTTTCTGACTCAATGGATGTACTTGAACTGGTATGAGATGCGGAAGCCATTGAAGAGTATTTCAAGAACACAAAAAATACATTTCAAACGTGAATTTAGGGCTTCCTGATTCTGCTTCACTTCACTCTCTATCGGATGCCAAATCACCGCTTTGTGTTCTCCACTACCACTTGCAAACTAGATTTGAATCTCTTTCAAGATTATCTGATTTCTTGAAATCTTAAGCTCAAATTGCCTTTTCTTCGCTCTGCACTTGAAAACTTTTCTTCACTCGAAAATCGATAGTGAGAAATGATTTGAAAAATGCATTTATACATGTCTCTCACCTACCGTCATTAATGCTCCTCTATTAGGGCGTAAACCCTAATTTGTCTTTTTACCATTTCCGGTCTTTTGCCAAGCGACAGGTATAACATACTGATTAAGGTCTTTTACCAGTGTCAATCGGGGGTTCGAAATCATTTCGCCGTTTGCTCCCCCTAAGCCTTTGAGGCTTAGTTTGTCAGTTCCGATATTTCCACACTAGGTGAAGAAACTAGTTCCTCTTCCGACAATATTGGTTTCTTCTTCCATGTTTTCTTCATGTCTCCTTGAACTTTTTCAACATCTATTACTCCTTCCTGAGTGACCGGTATATCATCAGATATACTTTTTTTGCTTCTGTAGAATCTTGCAATGTGACCTGGTTTGTTGCAGTGATAGAAAACAAGTCCAGGTGCTCTCCAAGGTCCATTGTACATGTTTCCATTCTTCCTTCTGCATGTTGCAGCAGTGTGACCATGACCATGACAGATCATACAACTTTCTCTCCATCTGGTTGTTGCTTGATGACCACCGCTTCCTGACTGATGATTGAAGACATTAAACCAGTTGTGGTTTCGGTTCATAAAAGGTTCAGGACTAGTTCCTTGGGTCCTCTGAGGATATCTTCTAGTGTTATCCATTATAGACCTACATTCAAATGCTCTATGCCCAAACTTGTTGCATGCATAACAATGACCATTGAACTTATTGGATCTAGGTACATTGTTGATAAAATAAAGAAAATTATTGTAGGCTTTTCTCCTACATACATTGGCAGTGTGTCCTTCTTTAAGACAGTTAAAGCAAATAGGTTTGAATTTTTGCGTACCTTTTCCTTTGAGTGTCGGTTGCTTCTTTGATGCTTCAACATTTTTTCCTGAGGATTCTCCTTCCTCATGTCCAGAAAAACCAAGACCATTGGTATTCTTTGCCAGTCTAGATGACTCAAGCTTTTGCTCTAGCTTGACTGTACTTTTGCCAAACTTAGCAAGTATTTCCTTTGACTCAAAGAGTTCTTTGGAAATAGCAGTGTTTGTCTCCATAAGACTTGCATTTTCAGAGATGGCAATGTTCAGTTCTCCTTGCATGTCTTCTTTTTCCATTCTGCTCTCATGAAGGTGAGCAGTTAGTGCACTAATCTCATGTTTCAACTTGGAGATCTCATGATCTCTGTCCTTTACCAGATCTTCCACTTTTCTCTGGTTCTCAAGCTCTTGACTAAACCAAATAGTCAGTCCTTCCAACTCCTTTCTCAGATTGGAGTTTGAATCATTCAGCTTATTCACTTCAGCAATCATGGCTTCCATGTTAGCTTCATCTTCAGAACTACTTTCAGATAGTTCCATCAGCCTCTCTGCATGTTCTCTTCTTTTTGCTTGAGATGCCTTGTATTTGACCATAAGATCATCATAGGCTTTCTTAGACTTAGTGAGCCGTTGAGTAAGTTCCCTCAAGGTGTATTCCCCCATATCTCTTTCCAAGTGGTTAAACTTATAGAAAGGTAGGCTCTGATACCAATTGATGAATACTAAGAGGGAGGGGTGAATTAGTATGCCAAAAACTACTACACTAAAACACTTACATAGTCTAAAGATAAACCAGTAAAGCAGTCTGACAGTCAAACCGGTTACCACACATGCAAACCAAAATGCAAATAAAACATTCACCCACAAAAGTAATACAACCATAACATAGGATATTTGACATGGAAACCCAACTGGGAAAAACCATGGTGAGATGGAACTCACAAGTCACTATCTGCAAAATAGAAACCAGATCGGTTAAGGTCAGACTAGTTAAGGTCTTACAATGTTCTTCACTAGAACAAATCCTGTTAGGAATCTTAATCTTTGTTAGGAGATAAGTCCGATTAAAGACTACCTTGTTAGAGGATTTTAGATTCACATGTGTGAACCACCTTGTTAGAGGATTTTACAAAGACTTTGAGGCCTACCCGGTTAAGGGCTACAAACTTGTCAAAGATGTGAGTAATCAACAAGTGTTTGATCTATCTAATAGCACAAACTGCTTGGTTAGATCCAGTATTGCTCACAACTAATGCATTCTAGCATTACTTCAGTCTTCTCTCTTTCTCTCATAGTTACAACTTGATCTTCTCCGATAAGATCGTTCTTAACTTCCACCTCAAACCCTAGCTCTACATTAACCCTTTTCAGCAACAACCTAAAAACCCTAGACATGATGTCCTTTTAAAGGAATCTGATTTCATGTCAGTCTAATAGGATTACATTACAATTTCCTAGGTTCAATGAATCTAGACATACTCAGTAACATGACACAAGAATCACCGTCAATGTATCAGCACCGTCAAACAATTGGTGGATTGGTAACTCATCACAAAATGCCGGTTGGTAACTCATCACAGAGTATTACCAGTTCATACAAAATACTGGTTGCCGGTTTGTCACAAATGAAGACTGGTAAGAATGTGTTGTGTCGCTTTGCTCCCTCGTACCGCTTATGATCTGCGAACCGCTTGGGGTCGACATGCCACTTCAAACTGGGAAACACATTCTGCAAAATCACTAGTCTAGAGACTAGTATGCAATATACCGGTTGCAACAAATACCGGTTGAGCATGAGCTCATACATATAAAGGGGATCTCAATACAAGTGTGTGTCCACCAATGACAATCACAACATAAACATCAAAAATGCCAACATAACCATCAATCAAATCAAGATGGAAAGTGTTGGCATTGACTCCTTGAAGAACATGTATGATGCAAATGAAGACTTTGGAGAGATCTACAAGGTATGTGAGTCTTTTGGTGACCGGTATCATGTTAAATTTTTTGAATTTTTGATACAAGATGGATTGATATTTAAAGGTGGATAGTTATGTATTCCTAAGTGTTTAATGAGACTGAATATCACCAGGCAGAAGCATTGTGGAGCAATGGCAGATCATTTTGGTCTTAACAAGACCCTTGACCTTGTGAAAATACATTACTACTGTCCTAAGTTGTAGGCAGGTGTAAGGAAGTTTGTGGAGACATGTGTAATTTGTCAAAAAGCCAAGGGGAAATCCACCAATGCAGGCTTGTACTGACCCTTACCCATTCCTTCTAGGCCATGGGAGAGCATAAGCATGGATTTTGTGTTGGGTCTGCCTACTAAAAGGAGAGGATTTGACAGTGTTTTTGTAGTGGTGGACAGATTTAGCAAAAAGGCTCATTTCTTGCCATGTAAAACCTCTTGTGATGCCTCATATGTTGCAGGCTTGTTTTTCAAATAAATAGTCCAAATACATGGGTTGCCATTAAACATAGTTTCAGACAGGGATGTGAACTTCATAGGTCAATTTTGGAGGTCCCTTTGGAAGATGTTGGGAACTAACCTAGCTTTCTCATCAGCCTACCATCCCCAAACGGATGGGCAAACTAAAGTTGTCAATATGTCATTGGGAAACCTATTAAGATGTTTGACTAGACAACATGGAGAGAAATGGGACAACATACTATCACAGGCAGAGTTCTCATACAATGACACCATAAATAGAAGCATTGGGAAGTCTCCTTTGCAAATTGTGTATGGCATCCACCCAAGGGGTGTATTAGAGTTGAGGGATTTTCCCAAGGAAGAGTCCATTAGTGTAGATGGTGAAGCTTTTGCATCAGCCATTAAGGAGGTACATGACGAAGTGAAGTCTCGTCTCCAACAATCTGCAGTGAAGTACAAGGCTTATGTTGATAAGAAAAAGAGGGATGTGCAGTTTAGTATTGGGGACTTGGTATGGGTACATTTGAAGAAGGAGAGACTCCCAAAAGGTAAGCACACCAAGCTCATGCAGAGGAAGATTGGACCATGCCATATTTTGAAGAAATATGGATCGAATGCTTATGAAATCCAACTTCCTCCTGATCTTGGATTGTCGCCCATTTTTAATGTGTGTGATCTTACACTTTTCAAAGGTAATGGTAATGAAGAAGAAGAACCAATACCGGTTGCAGTAGATGATGATATTCCAAAGCATGATTCACCAAATTTGAGCAAGAATATAGACACCAGAGTCGCAAAGAGGACAAGGAACAAGGATTATATTGAGTATTTAGTGGCTTGGCAGGGCAAACCAGACTCTGAAGCAGTTTGGATAACAGATAAACAAATTTCCAACCATGGTGCAGACCTCCAAACTTTGATCTCAAGTGGGCTTGAGATCTCTTCTCCCGGGGACTATGGTGCAGGGGCACCTCTTCAACAAGAAATCATGGCTTTGAGGATGAAGACTAGGATCATAGTGTTTGTCTTAGTGTCTTGTGTTTATGCAAGTTTCATGTATTCAATAAAGACCCCACCATGTAAACCCGTGTCACTAATTAGGCAATTTGATAAGCCAATTGGGACAATGTGGTCAATAGGGGTAGTAGAAGGTTTTGTTTTTTGTTTGATAGGTTTTTGGCATGTTTTAGTGGTGTTTTGTTGATACAAGTGTGTGGATCCCCACCTTAGAAAGTTTGACAACATTTTGTGCAAAATTGCAACTTTTGAGTACAAAAGTGCAACTTTTCAAAATGCGGTTGGTGGAAGCCTTTCAACGGCTCCAACCTCCTCCAAATTCATTTGGAAACCATTGGAGAGTTGTATAAACCTTGTGGACATGATTCCCAAGGTTGTTGATGGTGTAAATGGAAGTTTGAAACAATAAGACAAATACAAAACTGAGTTTTCCCAGAAATTTTGAGTTTGCAGTGATTGTACGTACTGGTACGGATTGTATTGAGTCACATCATTAATGGATTAGATGGAGAAATGAATTATATTTTATTTGGTGGTGTTTTTGAGACTTTGATTGTGTGTTTGTAGTGAGAACCCTCCATTTTTCTAATTGTAACCCGAAAAACCAGGGTTTGGCTAGGGCTTCGCCAAATAATGGCCATATCTTGCATCTCCTTCCTCTAGAAGTTATTTCCTTTGGTGGAATGAAATATTGGCCAGTTTAATTTAATATTTCCATGGATTGTTGCAGGGAAGACTTGGTTGTGAAGAGAAAGAAGCAAAACTAGGTACGCATCTCTTTGTGACTACCTTAAGCAAATTTAGGATAGTCATCATAAAATCTGATAGCGGTGGATTCTAGGCATGCAACCCTATAATTAGAGGTTATTCACCATTCCCCACATACACATACCTTTTTTTTATAGTTGGTATACCGGTAATGGGGTTTCTTTGTAAATTAGGCCTAATCGCCCTAATTAGGTCTCTAGGCTTCTAAGGGGTTCAGACCCTTAGGTTGCAGATCTTGCCAATCCATTTTGGGGATGAGTGTAACTCCCAAAAGGGTATCTGGAATATTGAGTATTTTTTCAGAGTGTGTGGAATATTTTGGATTTTAGATCAATTCTCTCGCTAAATAGGGCTACTAGCCTAGGGGGTAGGTTTCCAAATGAGGTATAAGGATTAGAAGACAAAACCCTTAACCAATGCTTGGAAGAGTCCTTAATAGTCATGAATGGACCAATTCTGAAGCCCCTAAGAGAAGGAGTCACCGGTGAGGCATGTTAGAGAAGTTGAAGCCGTTTACTCATCTTGAGTAGGTGTTAGGCTTGAGTAGTGGAGAGTAGTTAAAACCTTAAGATGTGGAGTCCTTCCTTATAGGGTCATTTTTTTAATTTTAAGGGTCAAACCCTAACCTTTTGGACTTGTCCTTAGGTGTAAGAAGGCCTCTACATCACTTACATTATAAATACCTTAACTGGGTAGCTCAACATCTGAGTGTTAAATCCTCTTGCAAGGTTGATCCTAACAGGTCAAAGCTCCTAACAGGGCTCATCATCTTAATCCCTTAACCGGGTAACCCCTAATAGGGTCTTCTCCTAATAGGGCATCTTTGTAAGCTCCTAACCGGGCTAGGCTCCTAACAGGGTGCATTCCGAAAGAGTGCACAATTTTTGTGGATACCAATTCCCACCATGGTTTTTCCCTATTTGGGTTTCCACGTGAAAAACATGGTGTTCATATGGTGAATGTTTTTATGTGTTGTTATGTTTTATTTTCAGTTAATGCATGGTTAATGAACACTTAATGTGCAGACTTGATAAATCAGATTAGCAGATACCGATACTGGTAAATGGTTTTGTTGTTGGATATTGTTTGATTTGGTGAAATTTTTATAAGGTTGAGTTTCAAATTTGAATTTGTTGTTAATACTGATTCACCCCCCCTCTCAGTATTAACCGGATCCTCTAAGATTAACAAATTGTTCCTATTGGATGTTAACTTGCTACAAACTATTGCATTCAACTTATCTTAACAATTATTAATAGTTAGTCATATCAATCTAAATCAAGGAAATTAACTTGACAATTAGTATACCAATTAAATGTCAATGTAACTATCATTAACAACAATAATCTATAGTACGAAGAGAGATACAATACCTCAAGTGGCCCTTGCTTGAGTGTTGCAACCTTAGCTATCAGTACTTGATCTTTTAACTCAAAACTTCATATGTTTCATCACTTATTTTAGATTCAAAATAAATACATAAAATAAACAATCCTTTTCTTGATTGACAAAATACTAATGACAAGATCAAAAAATTGTTTGATACATTCTTGGTAACCTCCAACTATAATAGGATCCAATATTTATACATGAGGCCTGAGAGTTGGATTGTTTTTGAACTCTAAACAACTATTCTAATAGTTGTCAATTCTCCCATGATTATGAGGAGACAAAATTTTCTTTTATAACAAAAAATAAATACATACTTAAATGGAGTTGAAGATATAGTAGTCCTCTTCGAACTCATAAAAAATCAAAGAACAATTAAAATAGAAAGTGTAGAATAACATGGTAGCATCATTATGACTTGTGTTCTTCATTGTTCCATCAATTTCTCTTTGTTCTATAACTACATTTATTCTTCATAATAAACATTTAAGAAAAGAAACAAGGACCATTCCACATTCTTCGAATACTAAATCATGACTATTGCCTCTATGGTTGTAGGGGATAGGCATGTTGTGGGTAATCACCCTTCGGTTGTAGGTTAGTAGTCAAGTTTTGTTGTTGTAGGTTAGCTCTTCAAGAGAATTTTATCACATTAACTATCTGCTAACCATTTTTGTGTCAACCTTAGCCAAGCAAATAAATGGTTTGAGATATGCTACTGGCTAAAACCCTATTATTTCTACAAGGCTTAAACTCTAAACCCCTATGGCTTTATGCCTTATCCTTTCTTTGGCCTTGTTCTTTTTCTGCATTGACCGATTGAGGCGGTCACTTCACTTAAACTCACTAGATGGAGGGTCTCTTTTTTCATCTTGGAACCAGTCCTGTTTACCCGCAATCGGCAATCAAGAGGATCATATGTCTTATCACAGTATCGTGGTGGTTCAAACTTACCTTTGGGTCCCCCCGTGATACTGCGGTGACTGTTTTATTTATCGCTTTATCACAATGATTGGAGCTCATGGTGGGTTCCCCTTGGCGATATTTTGATGACCGCTTAGCTCAATGACATTATCACGACAGTTTGAAGTTAAGTGCCCCCGGTAGTATGACGATGACGATGGTGGAGCCAAATACTTACCGCTCTATCACTGCAGTTAGGTCCCAATGATTCCTTGCCCTCGCGATATTACTATGACCGACCAAGGATGCAACAAATAATGATATCATGGGGTCACAATGGTTATCCCTAACCACCACTTGACCCCTACGATACAGCAATAGTCCGCCAGCAGTGTGAATGTTTTATTAACACTCCACTGTGGTAGTTTAGGGATGGCATTGTCTTCTCCCTGTGGGGTGGCAGTAACTTTAATGATCAAGAGTATTTGTTACCATGATATCATAGCGGTCAAAGAATAAGTTATATCCTTGGTTGTGATACCGCAATGAGATTGTTTAAGTTGATGGTCCCACCTTTCATGGCGCAATCTCAGCCATCCATCTATGCGTGATAGAGAGAGATCCAATGGCCAAAATTTAAACTAGAGGTGATCGTTGAAATTTAAGCATATGCCCAGTGGTGGTTGTCCACTTAATGGGTTGAAAATTAGTTTTTGACCCCATCGGTGAACCAAATCAAATGTGATCTACTCTAACCACTTTCAGAAAGGCCGAGGAACATAGTCATTACTCTGTCATGCTCTTGCAAACATTTCCCTTGGTTGCCCACACTCATTTATTACATATTAAAGACTTATGGGTCTAACAGAGGATGTTCAGATGTCATCCCAATGCAAGAGTTCCCTTAATTTCAAAGATTGTTTCTCCTTCTCGGTTCAATGAAGATCTGCAAGGCACACAACCATCAAATCAATCTGTTCAGATCTTATCTTCCTTTTGTAATCTAACCCTAGTTGGTTAGAGTTTATGAACCCAATGTATCATATAAGTTATGCCTGATCTATAAAGGAAATTTTATAACTCTTTCTAAGGGTCCTCTCCTTGTTTCTCTTATAGGAATTCTTATTTTCTATAACTATAAGCTTTGCTTTGCCTTTACATCAATAAAATTGTCTGTCTTGCCTTTTTCCAGTTCAAATATTTTTTGTGAGGTATCTTACCTCTTTATCTGAATACATTCTTTTATGTTATAAAATTATGACATTGTGTTAACACCCCTGTAGATGTTGTCTGTGAATTGCCTTCATTCCTCTCTTCATCTTACATAATTCTAACCTTTGCATATTCTTAGGGAGCTAATTAAAATAGGAAATTGTGCATATCTTTGGATACATTCTATTGATGTCTTGTGTAGTTATGGGCAGGGATGATCAAATTTCAATCTAGGTGCATCACCTCTCATTTCCCTTTCAGCATTCCTTCTCCCCCTTTCCCCCCTACAATCATAGAATAGAATTTACAAGTGTTGGGTTAGTCCAATACTTCACTCTGATTGGAAAGGAAGTTGGCCTTCTTTGAAGACTCAACCTCACATGCACAAGGTCCCACACTTGGAGGTCATTTCCATGTTTCACAAGGTTGTTGAGTGTTGGCATTCAACAAGGGTGCAAACTTTTGTCACAATACTATCAAACTAAAATAAAAAAATTATGTCATTCCATAAATATCTACAAAGACATTCATTTATCATTATGACATATATATCAGCCATTAAACTTACATAGCTAATTTAATGGTTTAGGTATTATCTTAAGAGCATGTGGAGTTCCATGGAATGTATGAGATAAAATAAGGAAAAAATGATAAATAAGGTCAATTATATGGTTCATCACTCCCCTTAACTAACATATTGCTTTTTCTCAAGCAAGTTAGGACCTTAAGTTGCATTGCAATGTTGTAAACCTATAGTTTATTTGTCTAGTCACACTCTCACCTTGCTTAAGATATAATATCTTCTCCCACCTATTGTTTTCTACTACTTCTTCCACAATCTTTCTACCTAACCAATGCAGAATTGGATAATGGAGAAGAGGTGGGAGGAATGTGAGGGGAAGCCATGTAATCTAATTGTCCATGGATGTCCTGATATATCTATCTATCTACTTTGGAGGTTCATGATATATAGTTATAAATGGGGTGAGGCTCTTTCTTCTTCAACTCTTGGGTAAGCTCATTCCACCTACCTTGACAAAATCCCAATGCTCCCTTGCCTAGTCATTTAACCAAATTTCTGAATCTTTTGTAGTTTTCCTTTTTACAATCTAGGATTTTTCTTGTTATCTTTGGGTTATTGATTAGTCCCATTCATTCTTCTACCACACTATCTAGATTTGTGGCCTCTACTTTTATTTTTAGGGGAATTGACTTCTCCTTATTATGATATTTTTATAGTAGTATAACTCGATAATGTTCATTCTTCATGTATGATGAAAATTCTTAATTTAAGCTAAATATCTCTTACAAACATTAAAGGATTTCATACAACATTATAGGAAATAGCTAAATTATGTAAGTAAAATTCATGGAGTTGGTCTTATATATTTGGGGTAGCCCTAATGTAGGTAGACACAAATGACCTTGGTGTTATCACATAAAAAGAGAGATCATTGATCAATTGATGAAATTGGAAACTTTAGAATTGTTGTTGTAGGTATAGAGTAATATAAACTTTGGGTTTTCATATCAACTAGTTGCTCAATTCTAGCCACTAATTTATAATCTTTGAGTTCTTTTCTTCCATTTTATTTTCATATTTTTACCATGTGTCCTTTCTTTCTTTATCCCATTCGTGATTCATTGGAACAATTTCCTCCATTTTATTGCTCAATGCTAAACCAAGAGTCAATATTATTATAGTTGGGGGATCGAAATTAGGGTTGGTCTTATGAACAAGGACTAGTTGCGTCAACCTATCCAGTCCTATCCCCTGTTGTTGATAGACATGCAATTAATTTTCCAAAATTTTGACCGTACCCTCTAGTCTTAGTTCTTTTTGTTGGTATTCCCTCAATTGATCCTCTAATTCCTTTATTATTTTGAGTGTTTCTTTTATCTTGTTGTTTTCCTTTCACTAAAACATATTCCTTTTCACCTCCATCCTTATACCTTCCTCAAATTCAATAGCGGAAGATAATTCTTTCTACTATCCTAGACCATGGGGAGGTTTAGCCCTTTTCTTGGTTGTGAACAAGGCTTCATTGGATTTTGGCTCTGGACTAGATTCTATGTACACTTGTTGTTTTCTCTATTTCATTACTTCATGCTCTCTATCTCTAAATAGGCTTTCCCTCTTTGAAATCTATTTCAATAGTAAAAACATCTTTCTACTCAAGAGGCATTTGTCCTCTCATAGTTTCCTTTTCCTTGAGGTGATATGAATATCACCTCGGCTATTTCTGCTTGCTAAGTTTTCTTCTTGGTTGAGGAGGAAGAAGGGGGATGATTTATGTTGTGTGGCTCACGTTTTTATTGAGAAACAAGGCTTTCTATCTCTAATGCTACAAATTGGTTTTCAGACATTGAAAGTTGATCCTCTTGTATTCTATGTCTATATGCTCACAAGGGATCTAGGTTAGTGGTGTAATTGGTGTAGGAGAAGGTGCATTTTCCTCTATTTCTTCCTCTGGTGGTACATTCTCCTTAGGTGGCTCATCACCCCTTGGTGGGTTAATATCTTCCACTACCCTAGATTCTTCATTCAAAGGAAGCCTTAAAGGTGTCTTGTTAATAATGTTACATGCACATAAATAGTAAATAGTAAGACTACTCTTTATCAGAAAAACTAGTAAATAGTAATGAGATAAGGATGATTGAGTCCCTTTTCTCCTATACTGAATAGGCATTCTTTTAAGCATATTATATACAAACAGTTGGGAACATTAATTAGTCTAATATGACACAAATAATTCAATGGTTTGAAATATATTGTATAGAGAAAAGGATTGTTTACCATCACATATTAAATACCTAATGATGTGCATAGTGACGGTCACCCGTAACTAGGGCAGAGACAATCATTTAGTTTCTTTTGATGATGAGTCAAACCTTTTTCTTGGTCTTTCAATCTCAACTTAGTCTACCACCACATCTTCTACAACCCCAAATTATTCTCATGTCATGGGCAACCCTAAAACCTCAACAATCACAACTTTTGAAGCACCAACTCTCTGTCCTTTAACTATAGCTTTGTTTTTTTGTAATACTCTCACAAATTGTTGCATCATTGCTTCATTATATTCTATCAACCTTAGGAAATAATGTACGCAATATGCTCTTTCATAAAAGGGTAGACAATGATGATTTGTTAATAATAATTATGTATGATTTGACAGCTCCCTTTGAATGATATCTCCACCCTTTTTGTTTTTCAAGAGATTTCTTTCTTGCACTCTTTTCTTAATCTTTTCATTTTTTTGGTGAAATGTTGCAATTACTCTCTACTCTTCGCTTACCTTCAAACTAGTCACAATTGATTCACGATGCTTATAACTAATAGTGGCTACTAAATAGGAGTGTATGTGGAATGATGCAAAATAATTATCGATATTGTGTGTAGGTTATATTTCAGATTTACCAAATATTTTTTTCAAATGAGATGTCAAATGAGTTCTCGTAAGACATTCACAATCAATGTGGAATCTATCCCCCCTTGACAAAGGGTGTCATTTGTCTGCAAATAGAAAAAATGAGGTAGGAGGTACAAAGAAGTGTAATTGGAAATAATTTGCATGATATATAAAGAGAAAATAAATGTAGTGCATGTCTAAAATATAAGGAAGATAAGGAGATTATATGGTAATATATAAAAGCAATGGAAAAATACCTTTAGTGGAATGATGAAAAAGAATAAGGATCTGAACATGAAAGGTGGCATGTACACAAATTGAATGGAGAGTGATGAATTTTAAAGTATACTAGAATAATTAGTAATGGATGTGGCAGTGAATTCCTCAAACAAACAAAGTGATTAAATGATGATATCCATTCCAAAAGTACTAGCTATGACAAAAAAATAGCTTCATGCATGAAAGTGATGGTTGCATGTCGCGACTTAGAAATGGTTGTTACATGTGAGTGACAAAAATGACACTAAGTAATTTCTACATGCTTGGACTTGTTAGGTCCCTATTGAAAACAACATTTGGCTATTGCTATAGGTCCCTTTCGATGGTAGTATTGCAAGTACCTTTAGTAGAGGCTCGCAAATAAATGATGACAATGAAAGTGTAGTGTGTGCACATGTATTGTATCTAAATAATTATATTTTTGAAATAGTTGTAGAGGAGACAATAGGTTCATCTCTATAGGGTGAGGTATATGTTGAGGATGACTGAGTGATTTATTCAAATATGGCTGGTAATGTAGGTGATTAAAGTGGTGAAAGGAATTGTTTTTGTAGGTAATGCAAGAATTCTTCTATATTTTGTGGCTTCTTATACATCTCAAAGTGGTTTCCATTGGCCATTAATGAAAAGTAGAGTGTATCAATGGTTGTAAGTTGGACAACTCCATTTGGAAAAACTTGTTTGATTTTGTAAGGACCTATCTATCTTGTCTAAATTTTACCATTATGGTCCTTATACGTGGAGTGATATACCAATGCCTAATCACCTTCAAATAATTCCTTTATTTTTATGAACTAATCATGCCACTTACTCCTCTATTTATGTATGATATATGTATAGTGGACTGCATCTAACCTCATCTCATCTAAGGCATTGAGTTGGTGTAGTCTATCTTGTTGAACTTCATTGAGATTCATTCCTTATTGTATTATTTCCCTTAATGTTTTGTATTCAAAATCAATTGGTAGGACATCCTTTTTCCCATAAAATAACCCATAGGGTGTAAAACCTATGGTTGTCTTCCATGTTGTCCTATATGCTAAAATTACTTTTGGTAACTAGTTTTCCCAATCTCTTCTATGTAGTTAAACTATTTTTGTAAGAATTTCTTCAAGGTCTATGTTTGTCACATCAACCTACGCATTGTATTGTGGATTGTAAGGTGCTAAATTTCCATGCCCAATCTCATATTAACCAATTGTGCAAATAGGTTTGATGTAAATTAGGGTCCTTGGTCTTTAACGATCTCCCTAGGTATATTTTATCTTGTGAAGATCTCTTCAGACAAGAATGTGGCTACCTTTGTATCTGTAGTAATCTCAAAACCTTTGACTTCTACCCAATTAGTCAGGTAATTTGTACATACCTTTATATATGACTTGGTGTTGGATGTTGGTTCCATTGGGCCAATGGAGTCAAGGCCTCATTTGTCAAATGGTGTAATAACCAATTATGGTTGCATGGGTATTTCATCACTTCTAGTAGGTCTCCTCGTCCTTTGAAAGTGATCACATTTTTTCGTGTACTAGGTTGCATCCTAATATATTGTGGGCCAATAATATCTTTTGTTGAGGAACTTGAGTGTTGCTATTTTGGCAGCAAAATGTTCCCCACAAGACTCATCATGGCAAGCCTTGACGATGTCAAATACTTCATCCTCTCTAATACACCTACACATAATATTGTTAGGCCCGATATAAAACAAACAACTAGCTATCTAAGAGGATGGAAAGTTGTGTTTAACTAATTGGTGCCTCTCCCTTGGTGATAAATGTGGTCATGTTTTTTCCTACAACCAAATAGTTAGCTATGTTTGCATACTAAGGTTTACTTACTATTAGAGAAAATATATATTCATTAGGATTCAATAATAATCCACAACTAGATCCCCTATTTAAATATTCAACTTGGATATAAAATTGGATACCACCTATGTTTTTCTTGCCTTTCCAACAATAGCGATATCAAACTCTTGTAGTAACCATAGTCATCTAACAAGTCTACCACTAACCTCTAATTTGTTAATAAAATAGCAAATTATTGTATGACAAGTATGAAAAATAGGATAATTAATGATATAATGTTGTTATCTCGTCATTCATCCTTCATAACAAGAGTAAGTCGCCCTAAAAAAATTTATTTAAGTCCTTATCTTTCTAGAAATTCCTTGGTTCAATCCTCAATCCATTTGTAAATTGTCTCTTAATTCGTAGCGTCAAGTTTCAATGGTCGGTTTGAACCTCATGAACCCCTTGAACCATTTTGAAAAGAGTTTATAATGTTCATCTAGGTACCGCAGGTTCTAAGTTGTCTAAAAAGTTTTTATGCTAATGTTCACTCAAGTGTTTTTGCAGCAGTTTCTATTTCATGGTCGCGTATGACATGTTATATCCTTTTCCTCTAGGCTGTGAACCCTTTGAACCTAGTTCAAACAGTTTAGTGGTGTTCAACATGTTCAATGAAGTTCAAAAGACCGGCAACACTTAACAGAGTTAATCTTTTTGAAGAGAATTTTCTTGGTGCAGCATACGCTTTGAACTACCTGAACCCTCATGAAATCGGTTCAAATTGTTCATGCGTGTTCAAATCAGGTGGGTCCCATGGACTAAAAGACATGATGGTGCATTTATTGCTAAGTATGATGAGGATTGAACCGTATCTCGGGTGACGTCAACTGACTGATTTTTCAAGGCAAGTAATCATTTTTGGGAGTTGGTTGTTACTCCAAAAATGCCGCCATGCATTCAATGCACGCGTGTGATGTCAAATCCCAATGATCAGCACATTTGAGTTGACAAGTGGAATTAATGCATTAAATAAGTTCGTGTCACTTCTTTTGCTATAAGGTACGAAGTGATTAATTTTTGAAACTTGTTCTTCATTGTTGCAGAGTGTTTGATAGAAGGTTTGTTTGTTGGTAGTCGTCTGATTGGTCTCAACTGTGAAGGTGAGTTTTGTTTTCTATCTCCTCCAGTGATTTTTAGCTGCGTTTCTCTCTCCTAGTAAAATTTGCTAGGGAAAGTAAGGGTTGTTGTTTATGAATTATGAAGTCCACTCTGCACCTTTTTGGAAATGTCTTCAGTCTTGCTTGCATAGAACCCATTATCAGTGATACAAACCTGAAAGGGGAAAATTTGGAAGTTTTGAAGGAGAGTGTTTAAAGGAATTGATGGTTCATTTGGTTTAGAAATTCTAAGTAGTGGTCTCCTAGAAGCGGCAGCCTTTCCTCCTGCTATCCCTTGTCCAAAACTAGTTAGGGAGTGCATTGCGAGGTATAATCCTATTTTCGAAACTATCAAGAGAGATAATGGTGAAACCCTCCTAGCAATTAATAGGGAAGTTATTTCCTCTATTTTCAAATTGCCTGATTATCAACTCTCAAATTTTTCTCCTGCCCAATCAATCACCAAGCTCAATGAAGATAAAACTGGACACCGGAATAATATAGCAAAGTATTGGTTGAAGGTTCCTCAAAGGGGTGGCTCCAGATTACCTAAGTATCCCAACAAGAATCACATGCTTCCCCACATCCATGATTTCATGTTACTATTACAAAGAGTTATAGGTTCAGCTGAGGCCAACAACTTTGATAATTGGATTTATTGTTATGTACAACTGGTGTTGGAAGGAAAGCAGTATCTTGACTAGGCAGAGCTTATTGCCGACTCCATGAGGGAATAGTTGAGCATGCCAAAGAAGTTCAAGCAAAAATTCTTTATGTCCTCCTATCTGATATATTGCTTGGTATGTGTTAAAGAAATAGTGGGAATACATAGGCAGCCTGCCGAGGGAGAGGTTTCTGTGTATGACTTTTACCCCATGTTACAAAAAGATAATGCATTGCAAGATTTTAGGAGAGTACATAATGATTTCTTGAGAGATTTGTGTTATGAGTTAAAGAACATGAATACCAAGAGGATGTTTGAAGATGCCCAGGCATTAGTGAAAAGATATGGTCGTACGCGGTTTCCTCATTTTTGTTACATAAGAGTACGCGGTTTCGAGGAAGAGCCTTTCACACTTCCTCATTTTTGTTCTGATTGTTTTATTCTTGTTGAGATTTGTAGGCAATTGGCTACCGTAATTAAGAAGTCTCAACCCAGAGATAGATGGGAGGATCATTTTCCAATTCAATTGCGTATCTTATCTTGCAGTTCAATGTCAGATGCTTTGAGCATAGGAGCTGACTTGAAGAATTTCAATTTTCCACTGTATCATGAAAGAAAGGGCTTTGACAATAAAGGTTTCTCATGGATTCTTGGTTTGATGCCGCACCTTCCAATCCCACACCTAGAGGACTTTTGGGAAGATTGCAATGATGAGCTTGAAGTGTTGAAAAGGACAAAAGAGAGAATGGTTCTGGAACAGGTAGTTTCACTACAGGTGAAACTTGATATAAGTGGAATCTAAGAGGATTATCTAGAGATCTTTGAACCTGGATATCTAGACCAAGATGAACCCGAAAGGTCGTGCATTAATTGGGATGTGGAAGAAGAGGATGACATACAACTTAAAACAAAGAAGGTCTTGGAAATAATCGCAAAATGGGTTAATAAGAGAAGAGCAATGAAAATGGGCATCAAGATTGATCCTGTAAGAGATAGTGAGGTTTCTCTATGTTCCCCAAAATGTTTTTCTAACCCCACTTCTATGCATGTTCATGCAGGTAAAGATAAGAAGCCATCTCACACCAAGCACAAGCCTAATCCAGCTCTTGACTTTTTTGCTCCTCGATATACAAGGACACGGAGTGCTGCGCAAAAGAAAATGGACCAAGTCAAGGACACAGAGGCAAAAGACAAGATCCTTGATACTCATATTTTCAAAGTCGGGGACCTTGACAACGACATTGTCAACACCATGGATTCTCATGCGGTCACTGTAGTCATGATGCCGCCACCTAAGCTGATCGGAGGAACAGTCGATTAAAGTGCAACTCCTAAATGGCTAACCACTTCAGTAAGAAAGAAACAGAGTTTCATTCTAGTGTCCATCCCAATTCAGGACATGGTGGTTAAATACACGGAGAAGGGTCCCAAACAAAAGAAGTTCAAAACAACTGCCAGATTGGATGCTGATGAAAAGACCGGGAAGTGGGTTGCTAAAATTGCCTCTTATAAGCCCAAAGATGAGAATAAGGAGGTAAA